>NW_023647819.1:0-7075 GCF_015228065.2 Penaeus monodon
GTGTGTTTTGGGGTTGTGGTGTGGTGTGTGTGTGTGTATTAGTGTGTGTGTGTCCTGTTTGTGTAATGTTATTATTTTGATTTTTTAAAATTATCAGCATTAGTAATTAAGAGAGAGAGAGAGAGAGAAAGAAGAGAGAGAGAGAGGAGAGAGAGAGGAGAGAAGAGAGGAGAGAGAGAGAGAAGAAGAGAAGAGAGAGGGGGGGGGGGGAGGAAGAAAGAGAAACAGAGAGTGAAGAAAGAAAAAGAGAGAAGGAAAGAGAAAGGTAAAACGAAAGCAATAAGAAAAAAATAGAGACAATATATCCCGATACAGAGAAAAAAATGAGCGAAAAGAGCTAGAGAAAATCGGCTGAGAAACACGAGAGAAAGAAAACGAGATAGAGAAAAACCCAGAGTGTAAAGGAGAGAAAGAACAAATAAGAGAGATTAAAAAGAAAAAAGCAAGCCAAGCAAAGAGAGAGGGAGGGAGGAGAGTGCATGAGTGTACATTTCGCATCGTGAGTTTCTTTTCAACACCTCAGCAGAACAGTGTGACCTTCACTTGTCTGTTGCTTGGCTTCACTGGCACTGCTGGTAGGGAACTCACACTCATAGACAAATCACAATACAGAAATAAGAGGTAGATAAATAGATGGGTTTTAATGAGTAGAGATAGAACAATCAACAATAAGATTAGAGATAGATAAATAGGCTAATGAGTAGAGGGATAGGTTAATGAATCGATGGGGTTGATATGTATGTCAATAAATGGTTAGGTAGACAGATTGGTTAATAAATAGATAGGCAGATAGATTGGTTATTAATGGATAGACAATAGACTGATTGATAAGTAGATAGGTAGCCGGTAGAGAGAAGTTAAATAAATAGATAGATAAAACAGGCAAATAGATAGATAGATATATATGCAGATATAGATATTTTTAGGTTTAGGCAAATCAGGGTTTTTTAACCATCCTAATCAACTTCGGGTCAGTCTGAAGATCACTCGCGTCTCCAAAGTTCAAAATTGTTGAATAAATCGGTAGATTGAAGAAGAACACACACACACAAGCATACATGCCAGACTATGAAACACTAAAACAAGAGGAACGGAGGAAAAATCGATATTTTTAATTCGCTTGTTCCCCACATAGCAAACGAGACCCGGCAAAGATCGGCGATGTCCCTGGCACACGAGAGGTTGTTCCTTAGGACGAGGAGACGAGGATCAAGATGTCCCACTGCCTGCTAACGATTGGAACAGTTTCGAACGGTATAAACTCAAGTGACGTGTCCATCAACTGCGCGGCTACCTTGGGGGACGCCGTCGTTAGCTTTGGGGTTAGGATAACACACGGTCTTGTAAGCCACCTGGCATCAGTAAAACTCTTACATGTATGATGTCTTTAGAAGAAGAGAAAAAAAAATTGCAGTGGTCTCTTTATTTGTTAGATTTGTAATCGCATAGGTGTGATAAATTTTGTTGTATTGCTGCGAGATTAAATAAATTTAAAAGTGGATAAGTATATATTTGACTGATATTATTTTTAATGAGTACTCCCATTTCATATTTATCTTATTTCAGCAATTTTTCATCTACTTGAGATTAATTTAACCCACGTGTTGTTAATGCTCTTATGATTATTAATGTTATAATATTCGTACGGGGGATAAGGCTAACATAGATGCTAATTAGGGTGTCTCCCTCCAACATGATCGCTACGACTGACCGGCAGAAGGTTCCTCCGCCAAATCAGATGTTCAGTCCTTAACCTATTTAAGTTCCCCACAGGCCAGAATAACTGCCACGTTTTTTTTGACACAACCCAAACCGAGTTTAGCCAATCTATTGAATTTTAGTTTATTGTGGTCTGATCGCGCGCCCAGATGAACCGCGGGGACGTTAGAGCGAAACTTCTCCTGACGAAGGCATTGCAGATTCGGTGAGACCCCCAGACCCTACTAATTCTAATGCTAAGGGATGAAAATTAACAATATTCGCTTTAATAGAGATGTTTTAACGATGATGGACATTAACCATGATTATGTTATAGTAATAATAGCACTGACTATAAGATAAGTGCTAATAACTATGATGACGTTGATAGAATTTTTATTACATAAATGCTAGACATGCTTTAATACCTCATACTATTTATTGATAATAACAACGTATGTAAATCCTACAGCTCTTATTACAATACCAAACATTTAAGAGAGAAAAAAGGGTAAAGAAAATTTAAAAGATAAAGAAAGTATTGTGATGATGTTATAATGAAAAAGTGAATAATTATGGTATTTTTATGGAAATTTGTAATTATGATGAGGTAATCATGATGATTATAATATTAAGGTAAAGTTTACTGGAAATGATGGCAAATAAAAAAAATTAAATAAGGTGATTTATAATTACAACAAAATGAGGGTAATTCCCAATGGAAATTTGCAAAAAAATTGCTTTAAAAGAATGAGTGGAAATTCAAGAGGAGGCGGGAGAAGTAAATAAAATGGGTAAAGATTTAAAAAGAAAAAACAACATTAGCTAAATAAACCACGTGTTTGTGTGTGGTTATAAAATTATATATATATATAAAATATAATATATATATATATATATATATATATTTAATATATTTATTATATATATATATATTTATTATTATATATATAAAATATTATATATATAATATTATATTTTATAATTACGCCGACCGCCTCGTCTCTCTGCCACCAACAAAGGCGGGGCTAGGCAGCGGCGTGCTACCCACAGGGTCGTGAACCTAAACAGTTTCCAAAGAGGCACCGGACCACAGGTCCCAGAACACCACAGGGGAAACGCCAAGGGGCGAGGCAGGCACGAAATACACAAAATGACAGTTTTCCTTTTTTTACAAATTTATTTACCCGTACACTTTTCTATAGGCACAAAAAGGGGGGAAACCAGCATGTCACACGCACATACAGTTTTATAGCGGGCAACACAAAGCATATCGGTCAAAAGGCACACACGAGGTTTTCACAGGGCACCCCAACTGCTCTCTCTTGGTTTGTTCCCCCCGCCCCCCCGCTCACAGCCATTGCGTCCTGTTTGCCGGTCCCTTCTTTTTAACACAGCCCAGGTCCCCTTTTTTCATGTTAACACATCCCCGGGTCACCCTTTTCATGTTACACTTTTCGAAGAGACAAAGCCACTGGCGTAGCACTTCCCCCCCTATCGCAGATGCCCGTCGCCTGACACTCTAACCCCCCCTGAAAAAAATACAGAAAATTTAAATAAATTAGTCCTCGGAACAAACAAAATTCTTTCAAACAAAAGTAACCATAATTTAAATCAGTTCTCAAAACAAAAATTCTTTCATCCAGCCGGCTTTCTTCGCCTCCTGGGGTCGCTCTGGAGG
This sequence comes from Penaeus monodon, assembly GCF_015228065.2. Lineage (NCBI taxonomy): Eukaryota > Metazoa > Arthropoda > Malacostraca > Decapoda > Penaeidae > Penaeus > Penaeus monodon. The sequence continues at coordinate 3,380 of NW_023647819.1, forward strand.
AGGTGTGGGGCGGAGATTGGCATGCCCCAAGGGTATCTCTGCCCAAGACCGGGCTCAGGCCCCATTGACTTCTGTTGCATCGCCTACCGTCCAAAATGCTCGCGTCATCGCCGCTACGGGGCTAACGTCATTTTTTTTCACCTGGCCCCAGGAGTACTTCCTGGCCCATGGTAACGCCACAGAGGTCGTTTTCGCCCTCTGCAATTCGATAGGTGACATCAAAAAGGGGCCCCGCAAACCACCGTGTAGGGCCCCTCCCAGGGGCTCTGTAGCTTAGGGGACCCATCGCTTCCCGACGCGGGTTATGCAGCCCACTCTGTACCTATGTTGTACCTCACTTCCCCCATGCGCCGGGTCTATTTTCCCTTCAGGGCATGGCCGGCTACCTTGAGCTTGCCACGCACTCGTGGGTGCACCTCCGCCGGTTAGGGGCGCTCCGTTGCGCCAAGCCCTCGAGGAAGTCAGGCAACGGCCCCACACCAACCAACCCCTTGCTCCCCGACGACTCTTCTGGAACGCTCCACTTCCTCACAAGTCCCAGCTTTGCACCCTGGCACCTTCTGGGCCTTATGGGAGAAGTTAGTCCCAACACTGAAACTAACCCCTCCCCGGGCCCAAAAGGTCCGCCCAACTGCTCGCCATCACCCTGCGGTTTTTTGGATGGGCTCCAGGGGCCCTCTACCCCAACCATCACTCTTCGTCGACACCGGATTCTAGACTTGTCCTGGGGGCAAGGTCATTCGCCAGCCGTAACTCCCTCTGCACCCCAAACCTCTGGAAGCAAGGGCACATCTTCACCGTGCACCCCTCACCAGCTTCCCCCAAGTTCGACACACGCCTTACTCTGCGTCGGGTAGCCCGGGCCCAGCAAGCAGTGCTGTCCATCGGCCACATACACCGGCAGCCGCTGCACCGTGCCCCCACCCAAACGGCCTCCACGGGCCCCTTGAGCTGCACAATGCCCCGTGACCCCAAAAAACCCCCCGTGGTGCGTCTGGAATCGCATAGTGCCAAACATATCAGGCCGCACTAGGGTTTTTCTCGCCCGTGTCCACGTCGGCGGCATGGCTTCCCATCTACTTCCTCCACCTGCATCGTGCGTTCGACGGCAGCTTACCCAAGTCGGGGCCCCGGGAAAAACCGAGGACGGCTGGTTTCGGCCCCCTTCTCCCCCTGTCCGATTTTCCTCCCACCCTTCCTTAGCCTTAGGACAGGGCATCGGATGGTGACCTCCTGCCACAATCCTTCCAACTGTGGAGGCATCATATCCGTCCGTTGAGAGGACGTTTCTCCGCCCCCTCTGCCACTAACTACGTCTGTGCCCTACCTCTCTGCAGCCCCAACACAAGCCTTGAAATTTTCTCGGGTCCCTTCCTCAATGCTATTTTCTCCACTTTACCTTCCGGCCCCCCGGAGGTCAGGGCGAGTTTGAGCAGCTGCCCTAGGCACTTTTTGCCTTCAGAAGGCCTCGAACTCCAAGGCCCTCGCCAGCGCCACCCGCAGGTCCTCAGGGTTTTGGCCCGCTTTCGTAGATTTGCAGCGCTGGTCCTGTAAAACGTCAACAAAAAAATCATGGGCCCGGACCAGATCATCTCTTCCCAGCCCCCCAGGGTAGACCCCCCTTTCCAGCGCCTCCACATCCTGCGCCAGCTGGGCGTGTCTCGCCACGCTCACGAGTCCCCTTCTTCAAGTGGGCCCGATATACCCCGGCCTGGGAGTGGTGCCCGAAACGGCGTTTCAAAGCCTCTGCCCGCTGGTGTAAGAGGCCCCGTTGGGATGCCGGCAAAAGGCCCAACACTTCCACCGCGGGGCCCCTTGCGCTGTTTCCCTCAGGGGCCCTTTTTCCTGGCTCCAGCCCGGCGATCCAGATTTCAAAATTTGGGCAACATTGCCCCCCAGGGCCACCCTTTCCCCCGGGCTCAGCTGGCTTACCCCCACAGAATGTCGGAGGGCCGAGGGGCGCAGGGTGGGGAACGCGTGCCGTGAAATAACACACCTGGGGGGGGGGGAAAGGGGGTGAGGGAGGCAACGAGGGGTTTACCGGGTCCGAGTTTGCCGCCCCTTTCCCAAGGAGCGGTTCCGATGGGTCCCAGCCTTCTGCAGCGCCACTGGCTGCGACCGACGCTGCGAGGCCCGGGGGGTTTTTTGCCCCAGACCCCAGGCAGCCCCAGTAAAACGACACTCTGGCTTGTTGCCAAAAACCCGTCTGTTCTCTGCTTGCAAAGTTAAACCTCGTGACGCCGCCCTTTTCCCCCTTACTTCCTCCCTCAGGCCCTGAACCCGCCCCTTTAGATCTGCACCCCCTCCCCCAGTTCACTCTTCACGCTGTTGCAGGCCTTGTCGGTTTTTAATGCTGGTTTCCATTTCCCGATCGGATTGCTCTGTAGCACCTCAAAAGTTGGCCCGGCTGTTCCTCGCCTTCTTGCCGCTCTCGCCCAGATGGTGCGCCCCGCTCGCGTGCCCCTGTGCCCTTTCTGCCCCTTTTGGGGCCTTTCCCCCCCCTACCGGCCGCATGGGAGTGATCAGGTCCATCTGGGCTCGGCTTCCCTCACTCGTTTTCCCGCCCCATCTAGCCTCCTCCCCTCTGGCTGCCGCCATCTTTTGGGCGATTGATAAATCGGGGCGCGTCTCACTGTCAAATATCACAAAACCACTTCTGCCCCACCACAAGGAGGCTAGGCAAAGGGGTGCTATCCACAGGGTCGTGAACAGAAAGTCCAAGAGGCCCTGAGCCCAAGCGTCCCAGAAAACCCCGAGGGGAAACGCCAAGTGGCGAGGCAAGGCACGAATAAAAACAAAAGACAGTCTTTCCTTTTTTTTACACAAATTATTTTTCCCGTACACTTTTCTATAGCACAATACAGGGGGGGAAACCCGCATGTCCACTCACATACAGCTTATAACAGGGGGAACACAAAACATATCATGTACGGGGACCACGAGGGCTTTACAGGAGCAGCACCCAAAAGCGTCTCCTTGGTTGTTCCCCCCCCCCCCTCACGCCCTTTTCGCCTGTTTGCCCAGGTCCCTTCATGTTAACCTGCCCAGGCCCTCCTTTTCAGTTAACACATGTTTCGCACAGAGACAAAAAACCCAGGCGTAGAATTTATTTTATATATATTTTTAAAAAAATAAATTATATATATATATATATTATATATAAAATTTGTGTGTGTGTGTTTTTGTGGGTGTGTTTTGTGTGTGTGGTGTGTTTTTGGGGTGTGTGTTGTAGGGTTTTTGAAATTAAAAAAAAGGGGAAGTGGGGGGGAAAAAAAACGATTTGTATATGTTTTAAGAAAAAAAAAAAAAAAAAAAAAAAAAAAAAAAAAAAAAAAAAAAAAAAAAAAAAAAAAAAAAAAAAAAAAAAAAAAAAAAAAAAAAAAAAAAAAAAAAAAAAAAAAAAAAAAAAAAAAAAAAAAAAAAAAAAAAAAAAGGGGGGGGGGGGGGGGGGGGGGGGGGGGGGGGGGGGGGGGGGGGGGGGGGGGGGGGGGGGGAAAAAGAAAAAAAAGGGGGGGGTGGGCGGGGAAAAAAAAAGAAAGGAGGAAAAAAACGAAAAAAAAAAAAAAAAAAGGGGCCGATTTTTTTTTTTTTTTTTTTTTTTGCCTTTTTTTTTTTTTTTCCTTGTTCCCCAAAAAAAACAACCTAAAGGGTTTTTTAAACAAAACGCATTTAACCCCAAAAAAAAAAAAATTTTTT
>NW_023647820.1:0-7074 GCF_015228065.2 Penaeus monodon
CTACCTTTGACATCTACACATTTTATCCTAATTCCCCCTTTTTGCCACAATACTTTACCACAATATTATATGACCTTTGATGTCTAGCATATATATTTCTTCCAACTATTAACATTAACCATTATCCATTTATTTTTATTCTTATTATTTTTATTTTTCTCTTTCTCTTTCTATGAGAAAATAAGGGAAAGTTTTGTGGTTTATATTTTTCACCTGATTTTTTTTTACTTGACTTGGAAATCAATCATTCATCTTTCTCTTTCTCTCTCTCCCTCCTAAAACATCATACACAACCCAGAAAATCCCCATGTTGGTGCAACGGCTGTAGTGTTGTAGGTTTTTTCCCTGTCACCTCTGAATCAGTTAGAACCTTTTGGATTTTGTCCAAAAGGTTTAGTTGCGAAGGTGGACATGATGATCACACAAGAGGGCAGTACTCCATGACAGATCTCCCCTGGGACTAGTAGTGTCTCCCATCCAGTGACATCTAGGAGATGAGAGGTGTGACGTACGCACACAAGTTTATTTATTTATTTATCTAATATTGCAGACATGTCCTGGGTAAATCAGTTTTTGCTCATATTAAATCCAATTATCTCCATTTCTTCCTGAGCCTTGAGGCCGGACCCCCAAATTGTTAATTTAGACCATTTAGGTGCAAAGGTTGCTGTCTCTTGCGAGATGTGTCAGCTGCATCTTGTCAGGTGTAGCTAGACTTTTTGGCGACAACCCTAGGATAATATTGTTGTCCAGGGTGTGACTGATGTGTTACATTATGTTCAACAAGAGAGGTCCCAGCACTCCATTTTGTAAAACTGGCTTTTATTGGATGTTCACTTGAAGAATGTTCATTCAAATAACATGAAGACTCCTTCACCTTGTCGAGTGCCTTGCCCCACTCAGCAATCATTGTCAGAAGTAAATCTGAGGCTGATCTGTTTCATCTGAAGCCAAAGTGACGCAATAGATTTTAATTTTTCTAGGAATGAGATCAAATCACTCGTGATTCGCAGGGCCCACGGATTACGCCAAGTTCAAACTGCCCTGCACAATCACGTATATGTGCTTATTGCAGTGGCTCCCATAGGGACTGCCTTGCTACAAGTTGGAGTCTGAGGTAACAGTTCTCAGATTCAAACTAAGCCTCACTCTACATGAGGCCATACAAAAGCACACCGATGAGGTTTTTCTCTTTCTACTTATTTGAAAATTGTACTTCGCTCTGTTCTCTTCCCAAAACTCTCAGCATCTCCACTAGTATCTCTTGCCTCTACCCTGAACCAAACCTACTACCTTTCTCCTCCAATCAAATTCCTTTTCCCATCTAAATCTACAACACCCCCTATGTCTCTCCCTATTCCTTGATGTATCTCGCACACCAGACAATCCAACATTCAAAACCCATCTTCTCCAATCACACTCTTCCCATATCTACATGCTTATTTTTCTTTCACCTCCTCATAAAAAAATCCTATGTTTCCAAACCCCCCACCCAAATCCTCTCCAAAAACTCTTGAGAACATTTTTTTCTCTCATCCATCCTCCAATTTCCTTAACTCCATTCCGGCTACATTCAAAGTGACCGTCGACATGCATCCTCTCCCTTATATTCCCCCTAACCCTCTTCCCCTACACCTTCCCAACAACCCTATCCTCTCCTCCACCCACACCAAAACACCCTCCTCCTGATACTACACTGTCACCCCCTTCCTCTGATCCCCTACCCCATTCCCCAGGTACTCTCTCTACTTTTCAAATATCCATCTCTACCGTTATCCACAATGACTCTTCTACAGTAGGACATCCTTTTTCGTTCTCACAGACCTAATCTTCATATCTTCCTATAACCCATCCATTATCTGTCTCCGAGAAACCTTCCTAACACATCCTCCAGTACCGATTCCAAATCACAATTTTATATCATCCCCTCACTCTCTTTCTATCTCATCTATGCTCATTCGTCAAAAAACACCATACACTATACCTCCCTGCTTAACCATTGTCCTTTGCACAATAATACGCATCTTCCTTCGCTGCTGGATCACATTCGGTTTATTTTTCTCTTTTTCTTCCCATTGTCTTTAATGCCTTCGAAACTTTACTTTCTGAACTTCAACCTTATAGTCGGCAATCTTAATTGTTGCCACACTTGTTGGGGTAACTCTACCACTACCTCAGGAGGTAGTGGTAAAGGTAGAGTGCATCTCAGCTCAGATCGCCCCACCCACTTCGACATCTGCACTCAAACCTTTTCATGCCTTGATTTTTCTCTTTACTCTCCTTCCCTTCATCTCGACTTGCATTGTTCAGTTCTGGATCACCTTCCTTATAGTGATCACTCCCCTATTCTCCTCTCTCCTTCCTATATCCGCTCCACAAGCCTCCCTGGTATATCGATAGAGCAGACTGGCGTACTTTTACCCTTCTACTCTCCCTCTTCCTCCATCTTGCTTCTCTTCCACATCAGACATGCTTTCTTATTTCAGTCATTATTTTAAGTACTTCTTTCTATTATATAAATATATATATATATATATATATATATATATATATATATATATATATATATATATACATGTATATGTATATATGTATATATATATATATATATATATATATATATATATATATATATATATATATCATCATCATCATCAAGGGACTAACGCCGAACGGGGCACATAGCCGCATCCACCCTTCACTTCCTACCACAAGGCTCCCTCATGGCAAGTCTCCAGGCAGGCCCTCAGCCCATCTCTAATTCCTTATGACAGGTCTCATTGAGCTGCCCAAGCCATGACCTCCTGGGACGTCCCACAGGCATCCTCCACCCAGGATTGTCTCACAAAGAAACAACCTGATGGGCAGGGTCATCCACAAGAAAACGAGCTAGGTGCTCATATAGCCTGAGTTGACGATCCCAGATTATGCAAGTAACAGGTCCCATGCCAGTCTCATGGTGTAACCGTCGGTTGGACATATGGTTCTGCCAACTGTACCCCATGATCCAGCAAAGGGATTTGTTAAAAAGGCATCAAGACGAGACTCCAAGGCACTGGATACCGTCCAGGTTTCGCTTCCATAGAGCAAAACTGGCAGTATCAAGGCCTTGAAGATACGAAGCTTGGTCCTTCTTCATGGCTTCTGTTGACTTCTTGGTCTGCTATGGCTACAACCTGGAGATGCTGACCATCACTGTGGCCCAACCAGTAGTAGGTGTATCCACCCATACTGATCGTGCCGCTGCCAGGTCTTCTCACCTCTGAGAGGGCAGCCACGTCAACTCCCAATTGCTCCATTTCCCTCAATAGCTGAGGTAACTGCTCATCCTGGTGCAAGGACCGGATGTTCCAAGCACCTACCCAGAAAGCTTGCCTGAGGTTAAACTTCGGGTGGTCACTCTAGGTGTACGCCACCTCTGCCGCTCCACGGACGCTGCCCCAAATAAAGGGGGCCGGCAGGCTGTGGGGCCCCCCGCCCACCTGTGGGGTTCCCAAGGACTTTGACCCACAAGCTTCATGGTGGGTTGATGCCTGGACAAGTAACTCTCATTCCCATCCTACACCCTGAAATTTGCAGGCAGGACAAGTAATTTTCATTCCCATCCTACGCCCTGAAATTTGCCCCTCCTCCCAGCATATCCATTTATTAGAGATGTTGCCATAGAGTTATCTGGCGGGAGGAGGACTGGCAAGGTGTGTGTGTGTGTGTATATATATATACATATATATATATATATATATATATATATATATATATATATATATATATATATATATATACATATATATATATATATATATATATATATATATATATATATATATATATATATATATATATAATATATAACACACACACACACACACACACACACACATATACACACACACACACACATACATGAAAAGAAAAACAGCCACAGTAAGATATGAAACTAAATCGTGACGAATAATAAACCGAAATGGATACAAGTAGAGAATTTAGACAAGAATATGTAGTGGTAAAAAGACAGAACGAACAAGAGCTGAATCAGGTCTCAGGAGGAGGGTTAAGGTCGAAGAATCTGGGAAAGGCTTTGCTAACTAATGAGGAGGTAAGGTCATCCAGGCCCCATTGACCAGCACTCAAGTTAAAATTAGGCATTTTTCTAATTAATAGAGATTCTAGCCTTTTTCTTTCGTACGAGTTTGCTGATTTATGAATTAATTTAGCACTTTACCCAGCCATATGACTGATGTACACGCTAGGTAAATTTTTATTCAGACGGAGTTCACTCGTCCAAAAACACAATGTGAAGAGTTCAGACAGAGATAAAAAGTACATCACATGCAGCATATCAGCACATACGCATGGTCTCAGAAAGCTATCAGCTACAGAACACCATCTCCTTGGAAAGGAAATGGAAGATAACAATGTTAAAGAATAAAAGGAAAGAAGAATAGAAAGCACTTCTGCCTCCTAAAACTGCATAAGACAAAATCTCCACGTTTCGCTTTCCAGGGGAACAAAAGAATATTGCAGTAACAAAATCTGCACAACCTTACACAAGAAACAATACTTTTCTTTTCTAAATTCTTTGACAAATAATAATAATAACAATAAAATACTTAAGTATTCACAAGAATTCCATATATCAAAAATAAACAAGTTCGAAACATGTATTCTCATAAGAATACATGCAGCAATCACTGCAACATCTGATGCCATTTGTCTTTTAAGATTAGGTAGCAAGCTGGGTGAAAAGTAAGATGACCTCGGCCAGATTATTCGAGTGACGGACCCGCTTTGGCTCGCGGTTCGTAAGGCTGCCGACCCTTTCCCTATATTCAGACAAGACTCCCAATCAAAGATGCTAGTCAAAATGATTACTTGAGGAATGAATAAGAGGCTGGATATTGAAATAGTGCCAAGAAAAAGAAGAGAAAATCAAAGTGTACTTGAAATAAAATACCAAAATATAACAATCCTTCCTGACCGGGCCTCGAAACTAGGCCACTCCGGGTATGAACCCCAAGGGCCAGTTGCACACTCCTTTTAGGAGCGTGCAACCAGGATCTAACTAGCTCCATAGACATTACCTATCTACCCATACATGAGTCATGGTAGCAAAGTTTTACACACAGTCCCCATGGGCATTCGGTGGAAATTGATTTAGAAATTCGAAACTGAAGTCAGATGTCCTGAGGTATGAAAGATAGAATAATACAATGCTGCGTAACGTACAAAGTAAACTATACTGATTAAAGAAAGAAAAAAAAGAGAGAGAGAGAGAGAGTAAAAAAAAAAAAAAAAAAATATATATATATATATATATAAATATATATATATATATATATATATATATATATATAAATATATATATATATATATATATATATATATATATATATATATATATATATATATATATATATATATATATATATATATATATATATATATATAATGTTTAGCATGACATCAGTTTCCCGCCCAAGAGCTGAGCTCTGTGCTATATTAATAATACTAAAAGTAATAATTATCTTTCGAGAAAGCTATTCCTTTGGTACACAAGCCTTTCAATTATCAAGTGATCAATTAGATTGGACAAACAGAAAATCCTCCAATTTTCTGATCTCCTAGATAGTTTTTGTATGTCCTCACTTGAAAAGTTTGTAAGTTCATTGTCAGTGGAGAGTTTTGGTAATAATAGTGATGTTCCTGTTACGAAAAATGCAGAATGTCCAATTTCTGATGGTGCGTTCCGAAGTCCTAGACGAACAATTAGCAATGCAGTTTTCTTACGAGCCGTTTTTAACTCTTTTTAATTCTAAATGAGCCCATTTGATTATGAGCATTATGATGTATAAGGTTTAGTAAAACTAGCTTTTTCCTGAAATAATTTACTTTCAAACTGTGCTTATTTATCACTGACAACATAAAGTAGTACTATCTTGTCATTCAGTAATTGAGAAAGGAGGTAGCAATGAAACTTGCAGGTATACCAGTCATAGGAATAGCTTCTATCTGTTTAGTAGCGTGGCCAATGCATACCAAAACGTACCTTGTGTCATGTGGGTAACTGCTGTTATATAGGTTACTGGTGACATTATGTCAATATACATAGTCTTAAATCTGTTTGATGGAAGGGTAAAGTGTATAACTTCTGATTTTCTGTCTGCTCACATTTTAGATATTCTCTGATCCAAGTTCGTATTAACTCTTGATTTAATTATAGTAGCTTTGCAACCTGGATATGGTATGTTGTGGAATGTTTCAAATACATCTCTACACAAGTCCTTGGCTACAAATGGTCGGTGAAGACGGCGTTGACTGATCACAGTAAATGTGAATCTCCAGTGGGGTATGGATGAGGTCTGTCCATGTATTTACTATTTCTTAGTTATGTTGTTGCTCTGCAAGTGTGTAAGTAAAAAATGCAAGTCTAAGCAGGCTTGCTTGCTTGCTTGAGATTTGCGAAGTTCTGGCTTCGCCCGGGCCTTTCACTTATGGCCCGGCCTGTGTCAGCTTTTTATGGCTGTCTCATTTGTTGGTCTGACACTCGGTGCTTACCGTGGCGGTGGGATTGCCAGCAGGCGCTCCTGTAGCCGTGGTGTAAGCATCTCGCATAATCTCTTTACCAGCACGACGGCTGTGTTCTGTGGGGTTTGTCTTAGGAATTGCGTGTGCACGCAATTCTCCAAGTAGTGTATCAGTGTGGCGTTCGGCTCGCCGCAATGCATGCAACACCTCTCTTCACGTTCTATGGTTTGTATGATCTGCCATGCACAGTGGTAACCTAGGCGCATTCTGTGCAGAATGACTTCGGTACCTCTGTTGTTTATTTCAGAGAGTGCCAGTGGTTCATAGCCTGTGGCATCTGAGTACCAGCTGGCCGAGGGGGAATGTCTCGTTTCCTCTCTGTGAAGCTGCAGGAGGAAGGAGTTGGCCGCCACCGTACACTTCCTCCTAAGTAAACTTCGGCTCTGATGTATTATCATGGGATTTGGGGCATACCCGGCCGATTTCGGCTAATCTGTCAGCAAGCTCATTGCCTCTGATCCCTATATGGCTGGAACCAGTTTATGATAA
>NW_023647822.1:0-7073 GCF_015228065.2 Penaeus monodon
AGCGTTGACGCGGCAGATAATTTTGAATAAGCAATCAATCATATGCTGGGGGCGCCGTGGATTAGCTAATCCTATGGGGATTCTGAGGGTGACTTCGGTTTTATTTATTTTGTTTTTTATTTTTTTTATTTTTTACTTATTTTATTTTTTTTATCTTTATTTTTTTTACTTTTACAACTGGTCAAAATTCAGAGTCGGTGTGTGTGTGTGTGTGTGTGTGTGCATATGGGTATGGTTGTTTCATGTTCTGTGATTGATAGTGTTCTGGACCACCAGGCTTGTTTTGTGTGAGTGTGTATTTTTCAAAGATGTTATATTGTTTGTCTTCTTGTTCGCGCAGTCTGACCCAGGTGTATTTGCCTCGTCTGTGTATGCGTGTGTTTAGTGGTTCCATGCTATATGTTCTGCGTAGTGTAAAGTCTGAGTTTTGTTTGTCGTGTGCAGCATGGAAAGCGTTTTAGTTTGGTTAGTGTTATTTGTTTGTGTTATTCTTTGTTTAATGTGTGTTGTGAAGCCTGTGCTTGTGAACTAAAATTCCGAGAATGTTTCCTCTGTGAGTGTATGGAATGTTGGTGTTATTGGACCGTGTTTGGTTTTGAATTTCTACGTGCTATGGGTATGAAATTGAATTTGTTTATGTTGTCTGTATTTTCCAGTGGTACTAAAAGGTTTTGATTTTTCTGCATAGGCTTCTGTTGTTCGTTTTCATGAAGTGTTGTGATTTGAGGGGTGTGTGATAATATGTGTGATATCGCGGCATAGGAATATAGTTGCTATATGGTGTTGGTTCTGGCAGACTGGCTGTATATAGAGTGTAAAGGGTTGGCGATAAAACGCTTCCCTGTGGTACTCCACTTCTGAGGTGGATGGGGGTGCCTAGGTGGGCTGCCAGGCGTATTGTGGCAGTCCTGTCGTCCAGGAAGCTAAAGAGAAGGTGTGTGAAGTGTGTGGGCAGGTGTAGTTGTGTAGCTTGTTTTTTAGGCTGTCATCCCAGCCCTTTTTAAAGGCCTTGACATCTTTTAGTACTGCGTTCGTCTGGTGTTTGTTAACGAGAATGAGAGTGATCTCGTAAGCGAGGCGATGGTGCTCTCGGTTCCCCCGTGTGAGGCGATGCCGTATGCCTGGTGTTTTGTGTTTTGGTTGTTTTCAAGGTGTGGGGGAGTCTTTGTTTTATACCCTCTTTAGCAGTGTGCCTGGGACCGTCTAAGAGTGAGATGGGGCAGTAATTCCCTACCCCTGTGGATTCCCGGTTTGGGGATTAAAGTGGGGGTGGCGTGTTTAAATTTATCAGGAAAATATCCTGTTGCCAGTGCTGCATTGAAGATATGGCGTAGTCAGCTGATCATTCTGGTTGGAAGGTGGGTCAAAGATTGTTTGTTTATGTTGCTTGCTCCTGGTGTTGTGTTTTTTTGTTTTTTTGTGTGTTTGATTGTGTTTGTTATTGCCTATGGTGTGACTGGTGTGGAGAGGGACGGCCTCTATGAGGGTGTTTAGTCTGATGGTGTTTTTCTAGGAGAATTATGTTCCTATGTTGATGTATGTAGTTTCAACCTCGGTCTCTGTGGGTGGTGGTTTAATCGGGCATTCTCTTTGGGGGAGATTTGGAAATCCTGTTGCCAGAAAATTCCCGTGGAGAGGCTCCATTTCTTCCACGATTTTGACCTTTTTAGGGGCGTTTTATATGTAAGGCCCCATGAGCTTTTGAAGGTACTCGGAATTTCTTAGGATCTTTTTGTGTTTGACATAATTTTTGCGTGAGTGTTTCCCAGTGCTGTTTGTTAATTTAATTCGTGTGTAATTTGTGTTTGAATTTCTCTGTATCGTGTGCATAGTCGTGTGTCCCCGCCCATGTTTTGTGCAAGGTCATGTAAGTGCTTTTACTGTATGAGGGATAGTCTTATATGTTGTCTTGGGGGATGTTGGCCGCCAGGCCGTCTGTATGTATGTGTAACACTGTTCAAGCTGGGTGTTTAGTGTGTGTGGGCTGCCCCTCGAAATCACTTACTTGTGGTCTTCAATTGCTTGTTGAAGCCCTCCCAAGTGCATGTTTGAAGGATTCTTCGGGTTGTGTTGGGATCATGATGGGGTTTGTTGACAGTGTTAGGATGACCTGGAGGTGGTCACTGAATGTGACGTCGTCTGTTGTGATGTGGTGTAGTTGTGCTGTGCGGTTCGCTAAGACAATGTCAGGAGTGTTGCCGTGTTATATGCTATATATGTTGGTGTGTGTGGACCGAGGTGTGTGAGTTTGCCTTATTATATGGGTGAGGCGAGGCCAAAGAGTGTGTGGTTTGCATTAAGGTCTCTCATAGTGTGTATTGGTTTGTCATGCCTCAGGAGCTTGCAATGGTCTTCTTGATGGGATGTATAATGTTGCTAGTAAATGGGTCCTTGTGGTGTATTTTATTTATTTGGGGAACTGACTGGGGCTCCAGTGTCTGAGTTTTAGCAGGCTGAGGCTCCAATGTCTGGGGCAGGGGCTCAATGGACTGAGCCCGCAAAGTTTGGGGCTACCTGGGCCTCTGCAGGCCTGAACCGTCTTGGGGGGTGAGGGGCACCATCTTTAGAATTTAGAATGCTTTAGATTCCCGGAGGTCGAGGGCAGGTAGGAGAATCTTCTTAGAGAGGTCATTAGGGAGGGCCAGGTGAATGGATGGTTCTGTTTTTGTATGTTTATGTCCTGGCGGACCTGGTTTATCAGTGGCTTTCAGGCATTGGTGTTGGCTTGCACAGTTTCCTGTGCCGCCTTTTGGGCCACGGCTATGTATGACTTTGTTTCTTTTTCTTTCTCCCTAATTTTCTCCTGGGACTCTTCCGCGGCTTCTTTGCTGGTAGGGCAACTGTTGGCAAATGTCCTAAGGGCGCCGCCGCAGTTGAGGCATTTCTTGATGGAACTTTTTACAGTCCCTAAAGGAGTGGGTGTTTTCAGCCTTGCAGATAGTTTTGAGGTGTCCATAGCCGAAGCAATTCATATATTGCCTGAGAGGCGTTTATCTCTCAAATTCAATTTGCCAGGGGGCAACATATAGCTTGAAGAGGTATATCCCCTTCTCTTTGATTTGCTTGGCTATGACATGGTCGGAAAACCTGACCTTGATTATGTAGTTGAGCTTCATGATGCTGTGCTCAATTTGGCCTCCAGAATAGGATGAGGTGACTTTTCCCTCGATATCAAGTTCCGATGCGTTGACGACTTGTCGGTCTAATTTCTTGAAGACAAACCTTCATATCTACTAGTTTATTCATCCTATTATTATAATTTTATGTTTTATAAGTTTGTTAGCATTCAGTGATGTGCTTTAATTGAATTAAGTGTATGAATTATTGCAAGTTTAATAGTGTATATGACCACGTGGCCACAGTTGTTACATTCCACATTGTTTTGTTGCAGTTTTACGTATGAGTACGGACATGGAAGATATGGATGAACATGTAGACATTTCATCAGTTATGGAAAATAAAGGAAGCAACAAGAATTTTTTTTCTTCAGAATCCATTGAAGTATTCATTCAATAAACAAAGTCAAACAAAATGGCGGGGCCGCAACGACAATTGGGAAAAAGTCAAGGTTCTCCAGAGTCTGGACGGCATCCTTTGAGAAGAGCTCGGCATGGATGTCATCCTCAATTAAGGCCAGGTATCCGTCATGTATTGCGAAGTACCGAAGTACTCTGATCTCTGCACTAAAAAGTACATTGGCTAAGGTCTCACATTTTCTTGGGCTGGGACCACCGAGAGCTTTAATCTTTATCATTGCCATATTCAAAAGTTATGAATGGGTCTGGTGAGGAGATGCAGTGGGAGTGGTATGACAGGCGAGGGATGAGGGATGTGGTGATGGAGAGAGAGGTGAGAAGAGGAGCCTATACTTGATCCCCCCTAGTACTAGACTGCATTCTCTAGGGCACTATAGGATCGGAGCTCTGTGTTGGGCCACTCCCTTATTGCCAATCCTTGCTACAAAGGGGTAACGGGTAAGCAGCGAACCACCGAGACGAATACAAAAGCCCAGGTGACCACAAGAAAGGGCAAAGAGTTTAGGAGGAGAAAAAGCACACCTAGATGTTGCCTCGGGCTGCTGGACCTCTCTATGCAGGTTTCCCTGTGATAGAACTGCGGATCTGAGGAGAGGTGTAGTATTCCCTTATCACCATCAATATTTAAGAAGGAAAGACCGATGAGGGCAGTAAAAAAGCAAAAGAACAGAAAATTTGCAATTCATTTACATTAATCGAGTGCAAATAATAGCAAGAGGGTTCGCGGCGCGATTTAGGCCCTGGCAGACCAGGGTTGCTCAATGACACTTTAATTGTTCCTTTTTGCTATTATGGTGACTCGCTGTGCCTTGACTGGGGTGATGGGAAATGATTTAGAATATATATACACTTCTTTTATAAAATTTCAGTGGGTTTTTTAAACTTTTCGCACGACTGATCACGATTTAAAATGGTATCAATGGCTGTCTCTGGGCCTCCTCTAGGTCTTTGCACCCCAAGCCCCAATTCTTGGCCCCATTGAAAAGTCAAAGTCAACCTTTTATTCCTTTTAAATTACAAGGGTTTATTAAATTGAAATTTTATTACGAAGCTAAAAGAAAACTATAGAGAAAAATTCCCAAAATAAAAGGGAAATAAATTAGCACACATGGAAAACTATTCTAAAAACAAGCCCCGCTTAAAAAAAACCGAGGGACTTAAAAAATTCTAAATGAGAGAGCAGAGGTTTTCGATCCTTATTTCCAAATGCGGGTAGACTTGCTTTCAAAAAAGCGAAAGCAAGTATGGCTGATGATGTGATGAAATAGTTTGAAATAGATCCCTTCCCTTCTATGTAAACTCCACTATTTCAGACCTAAACCCTGTGGATTGTTTAAAATTTTTCTAACTGTAAAAGGTTTAAAAAAATCTAAATCTTTGGGGTCGGAGTGATTCCTTTTTACTTCTAAGAGACCCACTCCCAAATTGTGTTCTCATTATGATCCATAATACCTAAATTTTGCCACTAACGCATTTCCTAAAATTTAAAAACCCTTTGTCATTCCCCTCATGAAGGGTGAATCGTGATGTTAAAAACTATCGGCCTACCCCCAATATTTTTTTAATATTTGGAAAAAAAAAATTGTCCCCAATCTGGATTTTTTTGGGAGTAAAAACCGACTTTTGGGTTAATAGTCGGGCATAGAATTAGACCAAACTGTCAGCAACAAGAAAATATTTTTTTACTCTTAACTTTCAAGCCTTTTTCATTGTTTCCCCTCGAGATATTTAAACAAAAATGTTTTAAACTAAACAGGACCTCTCGGTTTCATAACTGTCTTGTAATAGATCACAGTTTGGGAAAAAATTAAAATATTTTTAACTCCAAGAAATTCGATTTTGGGATTTCCCAAGGGTCTGTAAATTGGGCCAAATTTTTTTTTAAAACTATGTGAATGACTAGATATGATAAATCTTTTGGGAAAACTATAACACCGAGTCTACTTTAATCAAATATGCTCTTCAATCGCAATTGAAAGGCATAGAAAAGAAATGGTAACTACTGGATCTTAAAGATAGGCGATGGTTTGAACCCCACACGAATAATTTTTGTACAATCATTGAAATTTATTTTTAAAAATTTTGCTCGGAATAGGGGGAAACAACAAAAAAAACCCAGTTTGGAACGAGTTCAAAAAGAATTTCACAGCAAAAAGCCCCCTTTGGGGCGGTTTAAAGAAATATCCCATGTTTCCCTGCTTTTATCAACTGGAAGGGTTTTTAAGAGGGAAAACAAATCCTATAAAGTGATTTTGGGTTTAAAAAATTTAAATCATCACCTACCCGATTGCTTTTTGATACCTCCCCATAATGAATGAAAGGACCATCACCAACGGGAAAATGTTTTTTTGTAACAAGAACAAACACTCTATGGTACAAAAATTGTTAATTGTGAAGGGGCCCCATGTCGGATGATAATTCCATCCCAGGTTAAGAATATAGGTTTCCTATCTGTTTTAAAAGATGGGTTTTAAAAATATGTGGGGCACGAAAAAGAAAACCCAAAGATGATTGTAAAAAACTGAATCAGTAAATATTTTTTGAATTATCCAAATATTATAATATGTTATCTCAAAATTTCATTATTTTTTTTTACACTATTTCTGTACTACTAATATTTTCAGTGATTGTATTAGTCTATGTAATGCTGAAAGATCATATGTTCCTCCCGATCGTTTATGTACCGGGATTTCTGGATTTACTTTGTACTATTTTTAAAGACTGTTTAAAAAAAATCAAAGTAATTGGAAATAAAAAATTTTATTATATTTTATTTTATTACTTCTCTCTTTTTTTCCCCCCCTAACGGAAGCGCCTTGCCCCGGTGGGGGGGGCTTTAGGGGCCCAAGATTTGGGGAGCCGGGCCCGAGGGCTTTCCCCTGTGGAGGGGTCCCAGTGAGGGGGGGTGAGACAGAATGGCTTTCCTGGGGCCCAAGGCCTGTGGGGAGGGGAGGCGTACCCACCCCCGGGTTTATTCCCCTTGGAGGGGAGAACTTCCACGTGTGTTTGCCGTGCGTGGCATCCCGTATACCAGGAGACAGGAGTCCGGAGGTTTAGCGAGCTCCGCGCGCCCTGCAGTAGCAACACACCCTTTGGTCCTTTATTCGGTTAGAGGGGGCTTATCAAGGCCCGGTCAAGTAATCGGGGGTCAAAAATGGTGGGCAAGCAGGCACTATTCATCGGTTTTGCGCATAGGTCCCGCGCTGCCATCAGTACTGTGAAGTGCTGGGTAATTTCCTCATACCCCTGTGGCTGTTTGGGGGGAATTTTTTCCCCTATACTTCCCCTTTGGACTCCTGGGGGTGGGGGGGTGAGGAAAAGAAGAATTTTAAATTTTTATGAGTACTACAAATTTACAAAAATCTAGCTCTCTCCCTGACGACCTGGCAATCCCTCGACCCTTCCTTGGAAAACAACGTTTTTCACTCTGGAACCTTTTCAGTTTCCCAAAAGGGCAAGAATGGAATCGTAATGGTTCCCGGGGGGTCCCCCAAAACCCGGTAAGAAGGGGAAAAGTCCTCCCAAACCACTAAGGAG
>NW_023647823.1:0-2500 GCF_015228065.2 Penaeus monodon
CCCCAGATCTTGTTGTGTATGGGTTTTCGTTCCCTAGGAGTGATGTGGCTCTTATGTGATCGTGCTGGGAGTGTGGATCATCCACTAATGTATAACATATGAAGTAGAATGTTACTTGACGTCGCAGCATATGTATGTTTAAAGGGTGAGGGCAGTTCGAGGAGAACCTCCGTGCCGTCAAGACGCCCATAGAATACTGGAATCAGCTGATATTCTGACTGTTCCCGCAATGCGTATGTATCTAATATTGTAGGAAGTTCTTTATCTTATAATCTAATATATGTTGTTATTAGTGGTTTTTATGTATTGTATGCACGCATTCCTATAATCGATGTATTAATAATAGGTTTGACCGCTACCGAATAATCTTAAGCGAGTGCTACGCAGTGGTATCAGTCATCCCACACCCAACGACAAATCATAGGCGTTCTACGGCGGCCACACTGGATCACACATTTTATAAAGAAAATGAAAATATTACAGACTCGATCGATCAATGAACTAGTCAAACAGTCTTAAGGGATATATATTTTAGTATACCTTATTTCGTCCTCAACCAGAACTACATGTCAAATAACCAGCCCGAGCCTCTCCTAATAACAGGTCGGCAGTCTCCCTGGCTTTGATTTCTGGTCGCCGGAGAAATTGGTTAAGCACACCATGTCTGGACTCAAATAGTTAGACCTGTTAAATACGAGGCCTTAATGCTTTATTGTATTTTATTGAATATATTACCTTTAAGATATATGCTGGTTTAATTAAGTACCTGGTTGGTAAATTGAAAATGACTGGCCGACGCTACTGTACCTGGAAGATGTCTAATTCGGCCCTATACTCTGAGTAAAGGCTTACACCTTGGGCAGTCCCTCCTACGCCAGAGTTGGGGGTGGGAATTGCCTTGCTTACTACAACGTAACATTATACTCAGTTTTATCTATTAACAGCCCATTATTTCGCAAAAAATAACGCAGACTCTATTAAAGTTAGCCTAATGCAGCTGCCAATGATGACAGTGTTTCCTGTTTTTCTTTCTTTCTTTCTTTTTGATACTACCATTTATTTCATTTTAATTATATTATTAGTGTGCATATATATATATATATATATATTATATATATATATATTATATATATATATATATATATATCTATATATATATATATATATATATATATATAAGCGCAATCCTCAAACTCGTCGTGTGTGTGTATATATGTATATATATATATATATATATATATATATATATATATAGACATATAAGCGCAATCACCAAACTCGTCCCTAAGCATGAAAACGGTGTAAAGTCGAAGCCCCAATCACCACTATCACGAGAATAATAAAACTCACCGCAAAAAAGCATCACAGAATATTTTTTCTGAGGTTTTAAGCCCATACTGATGGTCTGTACGATTTATAACTACATTTTATTATTGTTTGATTATTATTAGCATTAGTAGTGGTGTGGGATTCTGTTTATTACGTTCATAAACCCGATGCTCATGACCATAAATATTTCTTTTATTATAATAACCAAACAATTAGTCATTAGTGTTGTACAACCTTTTAAGTTTGAACTTAATTTTGGCTGCTGTCTATATCTAAAATTGATAAATAAAAAATGAAATATCAATCATTGTGCTAACGCAAGTGATTAAAGAAATTATTTTGATAGAAATAATAATAATAGTGATAGTCAATATACTATTTGTAACAATGATAATAGTAAATAATGATAATGGTAATAACAGTAGTGATGATGATTATGATAATAGTGTTATTACTACTATTATTACTACTGCTAATGATAATAATGATGATAAGGATAAGGATAATAACAATTATAATAATAATAATAATAATAATAATAATAATAATAATAATAATAATAATAATAATAATAAAAATAATGATAATTATATTGATAATGATATTGATAATGATAATAGCAATGGTCATAATAATAGAAATAATAATATTGATCATAATAACATCGGTATTAATAATGGTAATAATGATAAAGATGATGATGATGATAAAAATTAAATAATGGTAATGATGATAATAATGATGATAATAATAATAATAACAATAATAATAATGTAATAATAATAATAATAATAATAATAATGACGATAATGATAATATTAACGATAATGATAATAATGATAATAACAATAATCAATATCATCATCATCATCATCATAATATCAATAATGGTGACGATAATAATAGTGATAATAATAAAAATTGTGGTATGATTACTGACATGGTCTTTTCTCGGCATTTTGTTGTCATTATTGGCATCAGTATTAGACAGAGACATATTTGAGAGAGATTGAATGGAGAGAGAAATTAAAGAAAGAGGAGAAAGAAACAGAGAATGGAGAGAGGAAATAAAAGAAAGAGGATGAAAGACAAGGAGGAGAAAGAAAAAGAGAATGTAGAGAGGAAATAAAAGAAAGAGGAGAAAGAGAATGAGAACGAGAGAGAGAGGGGG
>NW_023647824.1:2500-7071 GCF_015228065.2 Penaeus monodon
GATCACCTGACTATCTCTTATTTACCAACCTGCCCACTCTACTCGGAATTCACTCTAAGATTGCGTATTTTACTATGTGCCATCCTACGACTAATAACTGAACCCAAATCTCTTTTACGACGTCCTCTCGAAGTTTGATATCTTGTCCTCAGTAATGCTTGGGGTTTATGCTCTTTAGTTTAAGGTTTGGTGAATATGTACTGATGGGATATCTCCAGTTGCAAATAAAGGCAACACATTGGAGACACCATGCTTTATATAGGCTTACTCGGTTACAATCACCGCAAGTTAATTTTAAGCCCGGGGTCATGGCCGTAAACGAAGGAACCCTGCGCCCCCCCGGAACGAGAATTACGCTCATACGATTGAAGCGCCGAGACGCGCACTGTGATTTTCACCGCAAGTTAAGCCCGGCTCATGGGCCCTAACGAAGGAATCCTGCGCCCGCCGCACACTTACGCTCATACGATTGAAGCGCCGAGACGCGCACTGTTAGAATTAAGTTCAGGCCCAGCTGCCTATGTGTTCGAAGCATATATACTTGCCCATTTACCCCAAAGATATGGAATTCTTATTCAATTAACTTTTCTCTTCAATATGATGGTTACCTTATTGAACTCCTACTTGACACGCCCTTCTTGTGACAAAACTGTCCTTATTATGCTCTCATTTTTCTTGCAACTTAGTAAGGTGATTTTACAAACTCATTATCATCCTTCTCCTTAGCCCATTTTTACTGGCCTGGTAACTTATATTTCAGCTTTGAAGACGATGACCCTCCTCGCTACTGAATGTTGCACCCCAGTGCGAAACCTCTGCCACACCCGCTACCTGGCACGCGACGGCCTAGCGACTCTCAGACCACCCCCAACCATCTGTAGACACCACACACAACCTCTACTGCATAGTTTCAAGCGTTACAGTCGGCTAGAGGACGAGCCCTTTCGCGTGGCCGAGCGATGTCAACAATACGTAGCAAGGCTGGATGTACATTCACACCTCCGTCCAACACGCAGCCCTTCTCCTTGGGCAGGGGCGCAGATGCAGCCCGGCTTTCTCTTTTTGCACCAGGAACAAACATCCGTCCTCGAAGGGAACCGCCGCATAAAAGGACACGTCCGTAAGGCAGAGACACAGAGAGCGGACACAGCAGACGGCCCAAGCCCCCACAGGGTCCAGCTCCACCACCTCGTCCTCCACCGGGGACACGGGGGTTCTCTTGGGGGTCTCATATCTTGTCGTCAAGATAAACCAGCAAGCTAAGCTCCTTTCACTGACCCACCCAAGTCCATCTCCGTCTCGTTCACATCTAGTGACGCGGTGCTCCTAATCTCTCGTGTCACTCATAGTCTGGTGGGTTGCGGGGCCACTCGCTTACATCTGGCGAAGTGGTGCTCCCAACTCACGTGTCGCTTACATCTGGCGACAGCGGTGGCCTTTTCGCTTACAGTATGTATGTATGTATGTATGTATGTATGTATGTATGTATGTATGTATATGTGTATGTATGTATGTATGTATATACATACATACATATCTATCTATCTATCTATCTATCTATCTATCTATCTATCTATCTATCTATCTATCTATCTATATATATATATATATATATATGTTGTTTTGTGTGTGTGTGTGTGTGTTGTGTGTGTGTGTGTTGTGTGTGGTGTGTGTGGGGTGTGTGTGGTGTGGTGTTATAGAGATGAAATATATTATATATAATATATATATATATATATATATATATATATATATATATATATATATATATATATATATATATATATATATATGCACATTTTCGACGGCCACTATCAGTCAATGTCGACTCTGTAGCTTATAACTAGTAACTACTTTTCTTCGTGTTGTGTAGACACTGTGCGCTATAGCTGGGGTGTCCTCTCTAGTGGTGTGAGACAGCTCAACTTCACAGAAAGAAGGTAAAGTCAATGCCTGGGCGAAAGAAAGCGAGGAGCAAGCTGTTGCCCATGCAGCAGGCTCCCTCTCTTGCCAGAACGAGGCCGCAAGCGAAAATGAATGGCCTTTGGGCAGGGCTCTGTGGATTGTTTTGAATAGAGTGAACTCCCATAGCCTTTGGCCGCACACGGACTAACTAAAAGGCAGTTATGTATTTGTGTGTGTGTGTGTGTGTGTGTATGTGTGTGTGTGTATACATATATTAATATATATATTATATATATATTAATATATATATATAAAAATATTAATATATATATAATATATATATTATATATATAACACATATATATATAATATTAAAATATATATATATGATATATAAAATATGTATATAATACCATATATGTAAATATATACATATACATTATTACATGCACACACACACAACACACACACACAACAACACACACACACGCACACACCCCCACACACACACACACAACAAAACACCACGCAACCACACACACACACATATACATATATATATATATATATATATATATTATATATATAATATATATATGCATGCATGTATATATACACATACATGTATGTGTGTTAATTGCAGTGATAGTCGTAGAAGTAGTAGTAATGATATTTATGATAATGAGAAAATGGTGATATTACTATTAATAATGATAATGATAAAATAATAATGAAACAAATAAAAGACAATGACAGTAAAGATAACAACAACAATAACAGTCACTATAAAAATAATGATAATAATAATAATATTGATAATACTACTAATACTAATGATAATAAAACTACTAATAGTAATTATAATAATCCAAAAATGATAATAATCTTATAAATAATAGTAATAATAATAATAATAGTAATAATAATAATAATAATAACACAGTAATAATATTGATATAATATATAATAAAACAATAATGATAATAATAATGATAATATAATAATAACAGCAGTATCGATGATATATAGTAATAAAATGATGATAATAGTAATAACAAAAATCATAGTAATAGAAATAAATAAAACATTGATAATGATAATAATATTGATAATAATAATATTGATATGTTAATAAAAAAATACTATTAGTAATGATATATTGATATTGATAATAATAATAATCATAAAAAAAATAAAATAATATAATAATAAACAATAATAATAATTATTATAGTAATAATAAATAATAATAATACAATAATAATAATATAATAATAATAATAATATAAATATAATAATAATAATAACAATAATAATAGTAATATAATTGAATAATAAAATAATATGATAAAAATGATAAATGATAGCAATATGATATAATATGATAATATAATGATAATAATAATAATAATAATAATAATAATAATAATAATAATAATAATAATAAAAATAATATTAATAATGATGATAATAATACAGATATTGATAATAATAATATTAACAATCATAATAATAATGATAAGTAATATAATAATAATATAATATATTAAAAAGTAACAAAAAAAATAATAAAACAATAATTATTATAATAATTATGATGATGATAAAAAATAATGACAGTGATCACGAGAATAATCATGACTTATTGCAGAAAACGGATAAGCAGGAAGAAGCGAATAAAAGACGTGAAGAGAAAGAGAACGAGACACCACAGAACAGGAGGCCACAGGAAACGGACAGCACGAGAGTAGAAGAGGCAAGGTTTTCCCAGCCCAGCGATCTGTAAATGCTGATAGCAGGGATGAGGGGAAAGAGGAGGACGGGGGAGGGGAGGAGGGGGAGAAGGATGGAGGAGGGGAGGAAGGACGGGAGGGGGAAGAAAGACGGGGGAAGGAGCGAGGGCAGGAGTGGAAGCAAGAGGAGACAAGAGAGAGAGAGAGATAGTGAGCGAGGGGAGGGGTTGGAAGAGGGGACGGAGAAAGAGGGAGAGGGAGCGAGAGAAGAGCGGAAGAAGGAGAATGGAAGAGAGCGAACGGAGAAGGGGAAGAAAAAGAAGTAAGGGAGAATTGTGAGCGAGGGAGGGGTGGGGAGGAGTGATTGAAGGAGGAGATGGAAGGAGGAGAGGAAGCGAGAGAAGGACAAGTGAGGGTAAAATGGAAAAGAGGGAAGAAGGAGGGGATGGGGGAAGAGGAGTGGGATAAAGGTATAATGGAGGGGAAGAGGGGGAGGAGTGAGGGAAGGCAATGGAGGTGAGGATAAGGGGATGGAGAAACGGGAGGGAGAGAAAGAGGGCGGAGGGAAAAAAAATAAGCGAGAGGAGGAAAAAAACGAAAAAAAGGACGATGATGAATGCGAAGCTGGAAAAAAACGAAGAAAAAAAGGAGAGAAGAAAAAATGCGAACAAAACCAAAAGAAGATGAAAAGAAAAGAAAGGAGAAAAAACGGGAGAGAAAGAGAAAAAGACCAATAAAAGTACTCTGCAAGGCAACAAGGGTATTATGAAGAGGAAGACCAAGCAGCCTGAGCGAGAGTCCCCATCGCACGTAAAAACTCTTTCTTCATGTCATGATGATCGACGACCTTGTCCCGCGCGCCTCAACGTGAAATTCTGAAGGATTATTTTTTCGTCTCTCACTTCTTTTTGATTGAAAGATGGAGGACAATCG
>NW_023647825.1:0-7070 GCF_015228065.2 Penaeus monodon
TTTTTTGCAGAAAATACATGCCTGTGTAAGTGAGCAAAGAAGAGGGGGCACGTCAATGAGAACTCAAATGGACTTACTACTTCAGTTGGGTTGCGAAGTCCCCCCCCAAGGTGCCAATCATGACTGTTCTGGGGTCACAGCTGGGCTATGCTCTATTATTTAAGACTGGTTTGTATCTCTTTATGAGTGATTGTTGTGGCTGTGAGTGCTGGGTGGCTGAAGTGAGGGGAGATCAGAGGGAATGCGATCTTGGTTCATTCTCTCATCACTTCATTGAGATTAGCGAAGATCACTTCGCCCGGCCCGGCTTTTATGGCGTTCTTTTGTTCTCTGACACTTGATGTTTACGGTGGGATGTACTGGGGCTCCTGTGTCATGATGTAAGCATGCAACACCGCTTGCCGCGTGGGGGCTTGGGTCCCAGTGGTCTGTGAGTGGACCAAGGGCTGCCCATGTGAGGGTCACCGGTTAAGGATGAGACAAATGCTTCTGGTGCACCGGGCCTGGAGAGGTGCACCTTCTTGGACCAGGAAGAATCTCCACGTGTGTTGCCGTGCTGGCGTCCGTATTGCCGGAGAGGGAATCTGGAGTTGGCAAGCTGCATGCTGTCCCTGCAGTTGCAGTGCACCTTTGGTCTCTGCTCTGGTTGGACGGTTGCTTGTCGGGCCGTCAGTCAGTCAGCTGTCAAATGTGGCTGGGTCAGCGGCACTGTTCAGTCGGTGGCGATGGTCCAGCGACTGCCATCAGTCTGCAATAGTCGCTGCATATATTTCCTGGGCCAACTATAGCTACCCTGTTGGACTCCATGGTGGGTGGGGGGTGAGGAAATGAAGAATTCTAATTTGTATGATTACATACAAATTTACAAAGATCTAGCTTTCTCCTACACAATTAAGGAAATCTTACCTGGTGAATAAGAGAGTGTTTCATATAGTGAGTGCTTAGTGGTGAAGACCATGATAGTGTATCATCATGGATCTTGATATTTTTGAAGTACATCGGAGGATGGTTGAGGTATGTCGGCGTGATCCTCAATTCACCCCACAACAAAATGCTAGCTTGATAGTTGAGATTTCGTCACCAGACGAGAGTGACTGTCTGCGTGCATTATGCAACATTCCTGGGGCTCAAGTTTCATGTTCTCCTCACAAAACACTCAATCAGGGAATTGTCTTTTCCTGAGACCTGATAAGGTATTTTGAGGAGAAACTGTTAGAGGAACTAGAGAATTTTAATGTAGTGGCAGTAAAACGTTTTAAGAAGAAAGTTGATGGTTTGGAACAGTCGACACTAGCTCTCATTCTAACTTTTAACACGTTAGTCCTTCCAGAATCAGTTAAGTTGGCATGGTACCACCTCAAGGTAAAGCCATGCGTGCCCAACCCTATGCGGTGCTTCCACTACCAGGGTTATGGGCATGGAGCCAACTCTTGCCGTTTTAAAGAAAATGGACAACCAAGAGTATGTGTAAAGTGTGGTACAACAGGTCATCAAGGAGATGACAACTGTCCAGGTCCAATATGCTGTTACCACTGCATTGAAGCTCATGAAACTTCTTCAAAGCAATGTAAAAGAGACAAATTTGAAAAAGAGGTATTGGTAATAAGGAGCAAGGAGAAAGTTAGTTTTCCAGAGGTAAAACGACGTGCCCATAAGCTGTTTGCATAGCCAGATAGGTCCTTTGCTTCAGTTACAGCCCATCCTCCTTCCCACCTACCCTTGCCCTCCGGTGCTCCTTACACCACACACTCTGTCACTTCCTTTAAACCTCAGTCCCAAGTTGCTGTCTATTGAGGAGACTCCTCCTCCCAAAGTAAGGTCTTTGGAGCCATCAGTTAAGGTTCCAGAGGCCTCAACGGTGACAGCTCCAGCTGGCACCACATCCATAGGGGCCTCCTCTTCTAGGCAGAATGCCCCTGAAGCTAAGGCTCAGGTACACCCTTTGCCCAGGCAAATGAATTCTGAGCCTGTTCAAAAGACTCCGCTCAGAGTGGGGTCTTTGGAGCCATTAGGAAGGGCTCCAGAGGCCTGAACGGTGGCAGCTCAGCTGCCACCACATCCACAAGGCCTCCACTGTTCGACAGAGTGCCCTGAAGCAAAGGCTCAAGTCCGTTCTTTGCCCAGGCAAAGAAATCCTGAGCTGTCCAAAAGAAGCCTATGGAAACTAGTTCCACAGGTAAACAATCCTTAAAAAGGTACTCCCAGGATCCTAAAGGTGTGAGGCAAACCTTGACTACAGGTGCTGCCAAACACCTTATGAAGAAGTAAGCTGAAGAACTAGATACCCTAATCCAATTGAACTGTCAGGGAATTCATGCAAAATGGGAAGAACTGCAACATTGACAGTTTCATGTAATCCAGTTTGTGCAGGAAATCATGACCAGGGAAAATCGTCTCATTTTCCTGAGAGGATTCCAAGTTCAAGCCCATTATGGGACCTTGGACAATGGGCCTCATGGAGAAGCAGCATTAATGGTACGTCAGGATATTCCCTTCCAGGCCATCCACCTGCAGACAACACTGCAGGTGAAGGCTGTGAGAATAGGCTTGACTCAACCTTACACTGTTGCATCCATCTACCTTCCTCCACACAATCTCAACATAAATGATTTGGAAAATCTACTTGAGCAGTTGCCTCATCCATTTCTACTCTTGGGAGATTTCAATGGTCGGCATCACCTCTGGTGAAATACTTTGTGCAACCTTCGAGGAAGGGCCTTGCAGTCCTTGTTCTTAAGAGTAGATGCAGTCTTACTGAACAGTGACACTCCCACACATTTCCAAATTCAAACTGGGACATTCTCCAATATAGACCTATCAATAGGCTCACCTGATTCACAGTTGAACTTCGCTTGGCAGGTTATGGAAGACTTACATGGAAGCGACCACTTTCCAATACTTTTGGAGGAAGTGAATGGTATTCCAGTCAATGGAGTGCAGAGATGGCGACTTGAACATGTGGACTGGAATCTTTTTA
This sequence comes from Penaeus monodon, assembly GCF_015228065.2. Taxonomy (NCBI): domain Eukaryota; kingdom Metazoa; phylum Arthropoda; class Malacostraca; order Decapoda; family Penaeidae; genus Penaeus; species Penaeus monodon. The sequence goes on from NW_023647825.1 coordinate 2,978, forward strand.
GATCAACTGCAGTATTGCACGGATCTGTGAATGATTTCCAGTGTATTCAAAATGCTGTTAATCACTTCACATCACAAATTCACCTTGCAGCAGAAGCATCCACTCCCAAAAGTAGTGGGCAGTACCGTCGACCTCCGGTACCATGGTGGTCTGATGAATGCCAACAAGCTGTCAGTGGAAGAAAAGCTGCATTAAGGCAGTTGAAATGACGCCCCAGCATTGTAACCTTGATCCATTACAAAAAAACCCAAGCCAAAGTCAGGTGCGTGCTAAAGGAGGCTAGACGGATGTCGTGGAGACAGTATGTCTCCTCAATTAACTCTGGGACCCCTTTATGGGACAAGGTGCGTAAGATCGCTGGAAAGAGCATATCCATGTCACAAACTGCTCTGAAGATAGATACCATAATCTGGCAGTCTTTCTCTAGCAGCCTCGTTTTTCAATGCAGGGTTACAAGCCATCCTTGCAGCAGTTAAGATGACTAGAGATCTTATGAACCATTCTGTTGTAATATATTATGACTCTCATAGTGCCTTGCAAACAAGCAAGAGCTTAAACTCATCACATCCAGTCGTGAGGGAGATTCAAGATTCAGCTGCAACTCAGCCCTGTAATGCTCGTTTTCCTCTCCCACACGTCTACCTGAAGCCCAGCATCAGGAGTTGTCTTCGTAATAGATGGAGGGAACAATGGAGGCATACCTCTAGAAACAAACTGTGAGAGATTAAAGATGACCTTGGCAGTTGGGTGACCAGCATCCATCCCAACCGAAAAGTAGAAGTTGTTTTAACAAGACTAAGAATCGGGCACACAAGACTGACTCATGGACCAATGATGGCTAAAAGTGATGCACTTTGTGAGGGATGCTAAGAGCCATTAACGGTCGCACATGTAATGGAAAGATGTGCAACATTCTCAGACCAAAGACGTATGTACTTGTCTCCCCCATATACACTGAAAAATGTATTGGGGGAGGATTGTGACATAGAAGGTCTTATTAGTTTCCTTAGGGAGACTAATATTTTCAATAAAATCTAATTATGCATAATATTTATGCAATAATTTTATATACTTAGAGCATAATATTTATCCTTTGATTTTTAATATATTTATTGTTATTTGTAAGATATTGATATTTTAAAGTTTTAAATATTTTCATATTTCTATCTAACAATGACCTTAGCTGTTGACACGGCAGATAATCTTAAATAATCAATCAATTGTTACCAGCCCGGCAGCTGTGGTCCCTGTCTCAGAAACTGTGTGTTCTAACAGGTGTTTGGCTTGCCACAATGCATGCAACACCTTTCTGCATAGTCAGTTGTCTCTATGAGCTGCCATGTGCAATAGTAACCTAGTCTGATTCTGTGGAGAATGACTTTGGTACCTTTGGTTTCAGTGAGTGCCTGTGGCGTCTGAGTACTGAGTAAGAAGCAGGAGGAAGGAAGGAGCTGTGACATTACACTTCTTTTGATTTTTCGGCTTGGTTGTATGACCATGGGATTTGGGGCATACCCCTGCCAGTGTCGGCTAGTCTGTCAGCAAGCTTGTTCTCTCTGATGCCTATGTGGCTGGGGACCCAGTTTATGATTATTCTTCTACCCTGAGCAAGCATCATCTGTGCTATGGAAGCACAGTAGTCAGGAGGTACATTTTGCCTTTGGGTAAACTGTGTTGAAGACAGTCAATGGCTGTCTTGAAGTTTGTATGTATGACTATGTGTCCCTCCCTCAGGGACGTGTGCTAGGGCTCCCACGATCACAACTGCCTCTGCCTGTAGCGAGGAGGCATTGTCTGTTACCCTCATGGATTTTGTGGCATCCTTTGCTGCAAAAACCTGCACCTGCAATATGGTTTAAGGGGTCGACTGATCTGTCCATGAATTATGTTTACTACTGGAGGGACTGATGGCTGCAATGACACTCTCGGTTCTACCTTTAGAATATGCATGAGGTATTGATTCTTTTCCTTGACAAGCTCATAACAGAGAACTCGATCAAGGTTTGTGCCCACAGCGGGCTTCAATAAAGTCAGGTGGGGGAGTCATGCCTTTGGTATGTAGTTGTTTTTTGAACTGATAGTGTATCAACACTCTGGCTGTGTGAGACAGTCAGGGGTTGTTTGCAAAGAGCGTGACAGGGGGAGAAGGTTTGTCTCCATCAAGAGGTTGAGGGCCTTCACAATGGTACACAATAGGTGAGACAGCTTGTACATAGAGTGATCTTAGTACTTTATGTCTGGCTTCTTTGTGTCTACCAGTCATTGCTCTCATGATAGACAGTCTTGTTTTGATTCAGTCAACTAGGTACTTATGAAAGGAGAAGGTACAGTCAATCCTTACCCCAAGGTATTGTAAGATCTGGACCCACTCTAAGTCCATTCCCTGGATTTTCAGACTTGTGCCTTGAACATTGTGATTTAGCTGCAGAGATCTTTAGTCCTGTCCTACAACACTCCTCAGATACAAGGTCCAGACAGCACTGGACTCTACTTAGACAGTGTAGTCCAGTGGAGATGATTGCAAGATCATCTGCATAGGAGATGATCTTGCACCCCCACTGGGAGGTGTATTGAGGATACAGGACAGTAGGGTTTAAATAGGTTTGGACTGGGGAAAACACCCTGTGGTGTTCCATTTTCTAGTGGCATGTGCTGCGATAGGTGATCTTGGAATCTTATTCTGGCTATTCCGAAATAGTCACCTATGCAATCAAGACCTTTCCTCTGATTCCCTTCTGGATCAGAGTCTCCACAGCGGACTTGCTAATTCAGAAGCCTTCTCCAGGTCTAGGAATACTACCACGGATGTGCCAGTGCTAATTAAGAGCGTGACTATGCTGTGTGCTGTGTTCATAGCCCTTGTGAACCCATGGTGTTCATGTGGGGGTCCCATTTTTCATTAGAATCGGTTTAGTACCATTCTCTCAGCCGTTGTGCCGAGACAGCTGAGGAGAGAGATGGGGCAGTACTTACCTGGTTCCTTTGGTTTTGGATGGGAACTATGGTAGCCCTCTGCCAGATCTGGGGTAGAGTGGAAGTTTCCCAGGACTTGTTGATAAGTTGCAGGAATGCAACCCTCACCTGTCAGTCCTAGATGGAAAATGATGGGGTACGAAATCCCATCAAAAACTGGGGCTGAGGAAGAACTGTTTTTTGTAGGTTTTTCATAGTTCCCTCAGAGAAAAGATAACATCTGAGTTATCGTCTTTGGCTGCCCTTTCTCTGGCATGAGCACCTCTGCCTGGTTGCAGGCATTCTTTGTTTGCCCTCAGTTCAGTTGGCAGACTGTTGCTGCTTGTTCTCGTAGAGAATTCGTACACCAGTCTGTTTGCCTCTGACTGAAGGTCCTGGTGTGTACACCTCGGGCTAGGTGGCTGGTTTGTGGTCAAAGGACTCACACCATTCCAGCCACTTTTCGTGCCTGACTCTTATGGCAGTTTCCTTGGCATTCCTGACAGCTTCCCTTAGGAGGGCTAGGTTGTCAGTGGTTTTTTACCTTCGGGAAAATTTTCTGTACATGTTCGCCCTGTGGTTTGCCTCCTTAATCTTGTCGTTAAAGTACCAGGCGTCTTTGTATCTCGTGGACCAAGGCCGAGTTTTAGATATGGTCTGTGAGGGCTGCTTGATTTGTGGCATTGATAAGTCTGGCTTCAAGCACTTCCATATTTTCACTCTGCGGGGGTTCACAGTGGGCCAAGACATTCTGAAAAGCCTGTCAGTTGGCCTTGTCTGTTTTCCCATTTTGGATTTGGTTGTGGCATTTGGGCTGGGCCAGCATCTATAAGGGTAGTAACAGTGCCATAATGGTCACTTGTGACATTCTCATCGACACATCTGATTCTCTCCACCACAGTGGCCAAGGTGAGGTCTAGGACTCCTCCTTTGACATGCATTGGTTCTTCGGTATTGAAAAGAGTGATCTCAGGGAATGTCTCAAGCACATTGGCTATGTGATAGCCTGCTGTATCCGGTGCCCTGCAGGGAGCCAGGATGGGGTGGTGTGCAGTGAAGTCCCCCCTAAGATCACTCGGTCTGTGCTGCAGTAGCACAGACCTGGCTGATGTCAAGCTCATCGAATGGCCTGCTGTAACAG
>NW_023647826.1:0-5000 GCF_015228065.2 Penaeus monodon
GGCACACCCCCAAACCACCAAATATGATGCACGAAGATTAGGAGCACCGCGTCATAGATGTGACGAGACGAAGATGGGCTTGGTGGGCGAGTGAAAAGGGGCTTAGCTTGCTGGTTTATTCTTGACGACAGATATGAGACCCCCCAAGAGACCCCCCTGTCCCCGAGTGGAGGACGAGGTGGTGGAGCTGGACCTGTGTGGCTTGGGCCGTCTGCTGTGTCCCTCTCTGTGTCTGCCTTACGGACGTGTCCTTTTATGCGGCGGTTCCCTTCGGGGACGGATGTTTGTTCCTGTGCGAAAAGAGAAAGCCGGCGACATCTGCGTCCTGCCCAAGGAGAAGGGCTGCGTGCTTGGACGGAGGTGTGAAGTGTACATCCGGCCTTGCTACGTATTGTTGACAGCAGGATTGGAACGAGAGTTACCTGTCCCGCCTGCGCCCCGGCAGGCGCCAACGAACCATGAAGCCCTTGTATATATGTATATTGTATATGGGCGATCCCACAGCCTGCTGACCCCCTTTATTTGGGGTTGTGTTTGGCGGGGGCGGCAGAGGTGGCGTGCACCCGAGTGACCGGAGTGGCTTAATCTCATCTTGCTTTCCAGGTAGGCGCTGGAACATCCGGTCCTTGCGACAGAATGAGCGGTTACCTCTGCTATTGCGGGAATTGAAGCGACTGGGAGTTGAGGTGGCTGCCCTCTCGGAGGTGAGAAGACCTGGTAGCGGCATGATATATATGATATATATATATATATATATATATAATTATATATATGGTGTGTGTGTGTGTGTGTATATATATATATATATAAAATATATATAATATATTGTGTGTGTGGGGTGGGGTGGTGTGGGGTGTGTGTGTGTGTGTGGTGTGTGTGGTGTGTGTGTAGAATATGTATATATATATATTTTTTTTTTCTATGGTTTATATATATATAATATATATATTATATATATATATATATATATATATATATATATTATTTTATATATTATTATATATATATATATATATATATATAAATATATATATTGTATATATCTATGTATATATATATTTTATATATTATATAATATATATTATATTTGTATGGTTATAAAATTTTATATATATATATATATATATATATTATATATTATGATATATATAATATTTATATATAACCATAAAATATATATATATATAAAATATATATATAAAATATCTATATATAATATAATTTCTATATATATAATATAATATTTATATAATCTATATATTATATATATGTATGCATGTATATATATATATATATATATATAAAATATATATACCATAGAAAAAAAATATATATATATACATATATACACCCACACCACACACACACACCAACAATATATATATTTTATATTATATTATATATTAAAATTTTATATATATTATATATTATATATATATATATGTATATATATAACATCATATATATAAACCATAGAAAAAATATATATACAATATTATCCCCGCACGCACAGAAGCACATAATTACGTTTTTAGGTTCGATTGGTGTAGTTAGTTAAGTTGATTAGTTTAGGTTAGGTTAGGCTTAATTCTTTTTTTATTTTAGGTTATTAATTAGATAGTTTAGTTAGAGCAAATTAGATTTGATTAAATAGGTTAACACGTTAGGTTTAATTATTGTTAAGTTTCCTTACCAAAACTAAACTCAATTTACCTTATTAACCTAACCGATACCCAACCTAACTAAATAAACACAATTAACCCAAACCTAAAAACATAAATAACTAAACCTAACTAATATAACTTAACCAAAATTAATTAAAGTTAACCAAACCCTTTTTAAGATTAACAAACCCCCTAACCTGAAAGCCAAAAAAAATCTAACCTAACCGTGAACAAAACCTAATCTCACTGAAAGAACTAATCTAAGCAAAACTACCCAAAACTAACCAAAGCATCTAAAGAAAAAGGAAAAAATATTCTAGCGTAAAATCTTCATCCCCAAAACAAAACCCCCAATCGAATTAACTTAACTTATCAAAAAAACAAAACCTAACCCATTTTAACTTAAATAACCAAACCAAAACCCAACCCTTCTTCCCCAATAACAAAAACCAACCTAGCCCATACTAACCTTTTTTAATCAATCTAACCAAAACAAAACCCAAAATCAAACAAACACAACATAACGAACAAAAACCTTCTCTAATCTAAATAAATTTAACTTAACAAAACCAAACCAACAATCCTAAACTAACAAAATATAAGGAAACATAACATAAAAAAACCTAATCTTTAAAAAACCAAACCCAAACATAACATAACGGGCCAAAATAAAAACCCTTTCTAATCTAATAAAACCGAAGAAAACTAAACCTAACCTAGCCAAACCCAAATCAACCTAACTAACTTAATAAACCTTAACAAACCTAAAGTACCAAACCAAAGAACCTATCTACAAAAAAAAACAAATCTATCCACCTAAAAGTCACTAACCTAACCAAGGCCAAACCCACCTAACTTATATAAAATAAACCCAACCAAACCCCAACTATGAAAGAAACGTAACCCAACCAAATTTAACCTATTAAAACTATCCTAATGTAATATAACAAAACGCAAAAGAAACCAAAAGTAACTTTAAACCCAAAAATACTAGGCAGGTAGATAACAAAAAGATAATGGGGCCGGGGAGAAGGCTGACTAGCAAGAAAGATGGGTAGGGTTTATAGATAGACAGATACTAGGTAGGTACGTAGGAGGTGAGATAAATAGATAGGTTAAAATGTAGGTAAATAAATAGAAGTGTAGGTAGGGAAAGGGAGATAAACCCTTTCAAATGGACATATAAATTATCAATTACATACTTTTACACCAGAAACACATGCAAATATAAAAAGATGAATAAATAAATGGATTATTATACATACATACTATAACACCTTATCAATGTATATAATTTATAATACACACACACTAATATATATGTATATGTACTATGAAATTTGTTTTTATATATAGTGGTGTATGTGTGTGAGTGTTGTGTGCCTCTGACCCTGCCCACCTCCATGCTGCTACACCCCCCCCGCACGAGGGTCCGCCCCCTCGGCGCCTCTCGGGGCTTCGCCCTTTTTGTAAATCATCAAAAAACCCCCCAAAAATGACTCCAAAGGGCTAATAGGGTGGCAAAATCGTCGGCAAATCGGTCAGACCTTTATATTTCCTAGGTTGCTCCACACGACTTTGGGAGTACTCTGCCCCTTATCCTCCATACAGGTGTTGAAAGGTTTGGGGCAAGGCCAGCCTTGCCCCACCCCTGAATTAGCAGGGAAAAAGTTCGACTCCCCCTCAAAAAGTTTACATCCTTTCAGTACCATTATAAGGCTTGCTATCGGCCAATAATCTGTTTCGGAATTCCCCTAAAGGCCTCGGGATCCCCAAAAGCGATTCCCGATGAAACCGAGTAAAAATAAATTTTTTTGAGGCCCAATGTGGTTGCAAGAACCCACGCAAAACCCCACGAGGGGCGTTCCACAATTCTCGCATACCCCCTCAAAACTTTAAAAGCATTTTCCCGTCCAGTTTTAGGGGGCTTGCTACAGGCCAATAATCGGGTTTTGGGAAATTTCCCCCTGAGCCTCAAGATCCCCCAAAAGCGATTCCCGATGCCCCGAGTCAAATGATTTTTCTTGAGGTCAATGTGGGTTTGAAAGGGCCCACGACAAAACTCACGACGGCCTTTCCCACAATTCCTCGAAGGCTAGTATACGGTCTTCCAGCCCTGCTCCGGTCTCTGATGCCTCAGTAGGTGGTCGTGGGTCCGTTTCAAAAGAATGTGAGCGAAAACCCTTGGGCCGGGTTTGGGGGCTGAGCAGTGTAATCCCACGGTATTTTGGCTACAGCCCCAAAAGACCCCCTTTTCCCCCCTTTTCCGAGAGGGATGCCCATCCCTCTCGGGCGGTGGGGGGGAATTTGGAAACTAGACTCCCCAGATGGCAGTCAGGCTTGCGGCCCCCCGGGCCATAGGTTCACCCCCCCTTTAGCATTTCGCAGGGATTCACATACCCCTTCCCAGTTTTCCCCACTCTTCAGTTTGGAATCGCCAGCCAAACCTCTGTTAGGGTAGGAGGTTCCTACTGATGGGTGGGTCTGGCACGGGCCCAACTGGCCCTTTCGCTTGCACCCAACTACTTTTTAAAGGGCCCAAACCTGGTAAACTTTTTCAAATTTTCGGGCCCCCACTTTTTCCCGAGCCCCCAACTTTATCTGAGATGTTTCCGCCCCCATCCGCGATTGAATTTCAGTCATCTGTGAGGAATTTTTAATTTTTCTTTTTCTCAGGGTTTGGGTAGGCAGGGCGAAGGTCATTTACCAAGAAAGGCCTTTGATCTCCTCAACAAGAAATTTCCCGTGAACTGTTCCTTGTCCATTTTTCGCAGTGTCCCCAGGCCCCACGCACCATGGAACACCCCAAAAACCTATTTCCCCCTTCACCGAGCCTTGCGAAAAAGGGTTCGTGGCCTCTAATGTTTCCCCCGGGGATGGGTTCTGTCTTTTCCCGGGGGTAAGCCAATGGGCTACGAGGGTGCTTCGAGGTTCTCCTTGAAAAGCCCCACAGAGCACTGGGTCCGTCAGGTTGCTGAGTTCGTGAAACGGTTTAGAGACGCCTGGGGAAACCCAGGGCCACTCCTCCTCCCCTTTGTCTGTCCAGAAAGAAACACCCCTTTCCCCCCCGCGTTTCCCAAATTTTTTTCGTGACGTTGCCATTTGGGTTTTTTCTGGGGGGGGAGGACTGGGGGGCCCACCCCCCCCCCTGCCGCCCCCCTTTTTCCCCGGGGGGCTGGGGGCGGGGTTTTTTTTCAGCCAGAGCGTTTTCTACACCCGGTGGGCCTAGCTCCTACCTCTGGGGCCCCCTACGCTCCCCAGATCCCCCCCAAAAATTTGCCTGGGGCCAAAGGTGGGCCCTTTTCCCATGGGTGGCCACGAAGGGGGCACTACCGA
>NW_023647827.1:0-7068 GCF_015228065.2 Penaeus monodon
TAATAATTATGTTCTTTTTTAGTTTTAAAGCTTTCACATTAGAAAATGGTTAAATTTATTTTTTGGAAGTCTTCAATATCTTCCTCGTGCGGGGCAGGGTGCAACTTTAAGTATAAGTACCCCCCTTTAGGACGGTCGGCCTTGAAAGGGGTTTTTGGCGATGGCTTTTCCCCCCCTTGTTTTTCTTTTTTTTTCGAGAGTTGACGGGAAAATGAATCCTTCATCATCTTGGGGGGGCTGCGCTCTCGTTTTTATTTGTTGCCGTTTTCCGCCGTCCGAGTATTTTTTATGACAGTTGGGGCGCTTGTGGAGTAGGGAGGGGGGGTGGGGGGGGCGGTACTCCAGCACGTGGGGGTGTGTCGCATTTTCCCCCAGGGGCGTTTGGGGGAAAGATGTTTTGGGTTGTTTTTCCTTTACTTTTCTACCGTGCTTCTTCTTGGTGTTCTTGTGTTAAAGCTTCGTTCCTCATCCCGGTTGCAGACGCCCCTCAGCGTTTTTATTGGCAAACGCATGGTGGTCCGGACGGGGGGTGGCTGGCGCGTCAGCGGGGTCAGAGTGTGCTGGTCGGAGTGGGTAGAGAGGGAGGGGTAGAGGGACGGAGTGTGGGGGGAGGGTGATGGGGGGGGAAGGGAGCTGGGAGAGGTGTTGTTCGTGGGTACTGCCGTGGAAGGTGTACTTGGCTTGCTTGAGATTTGCGAAGTTCTGGCTTCGCCCGGGCCTTTCACTTATGGCCCGGCCTGTGTCAGCTCATTTGTTGGTCTGACACTCGGTGTTTACCGGGCGGTGGGATTGCCAGCAGGCGCCCTTAGCCTGGTGTGCTCTCGCATAATCTCTTTACCACGACGGCGTGTTCTGGGGGGTTTTTGTCTAGGAATTGCGTGTGCCCAATTCCCCAAAGTATTACCTGGGGCTTTTCGGCTCCCCGCAATGCTGAAACCACTCTTCACGTTCTATTTTTTGTATAACCTCCATCACAGGGGAAACCCTAGGCGCATTCTGGCAAATGATTCGGTCCCTCTGTTGTTTTTTCAGAGAGTGCCTGTCATTGAGTACCAGCGGGCCGGGGGGGAATATTCTTTTTCCTCCTGTGAAGCGCAGGGGAAAGGGATTGGCCGCCCCGTACACTTCCTCCTAAAAAATTTCGGCTCTGATTTTATCATGGGTTTGGGGCATACCCCGCCCGTTTTTCGGCAAATCTGTCACAACTCATTTGCCTCTGATCCCATAGGGCTGGGAACCCATTTATGAAAATTTCTTCTACCCTGGCAAGCTCCTTTGTGCTATTTTTGGCGGATGGTTGTCAGGGGTAGATGTTGTCAGTGGTGACGGGGGAAAGACATCGACACCCCTTTTGGGACCTGTGTGTATGACCACGTGCCCTTTCCCCGGGGGCGCGTGACTCAGTGCCCCAGGATAGAAACTCCTCTGCCTGAGCGAGGGGCGTTGTCTGTCACCCTCATGGTATTGGCATCCCTTGCTGCAAGCCGGCGCCTGCAGTGTGGGTCAAGGGATCGACCGATCCATCCGTGTAAATTTTTCTGCTCCCGGAGGGTGAGGGTTGAAATGACCCTCTGGTGGGAGGTGAGGAGGGGTTTTGTGTAGATTCATTTTGTGGCGTATGTTTGAGGACATTCTGACAGGGGGGGGATGCAAAAGGGGAAGGTTTGGTAGGCGATTGTCGTGGGCAGGGGTTGGGGGGTCGGATGTTACGTGAGGGGAGGGGGGTAAGAATGTTTGACTAATGCTTCCTTTCCGCATTCCTGGGGGCAAAGGCTCGCATTTTGGCAAATCAACTTTATGAGATTGCTTTTCAGAGAACATCCGATCAGCAAATCATTTTATTTTCAAAAAGATTTGATTTAGAAAAAGGGGTTTTGTGTTTTTTTTGTTGTATCTTGGTTTTTTGATTTTTTAAGATTTTTTACAAAAGGTGCAGAAATACCTGTTTTCTTTGGAGGGGGGACCCAAAACGGTGGGGGAGTGTCTCGTTGTTGTACAAAAACTTGTTGTCCTTTTTTAACACTGATCATCATGGGGTGCATTGAATTTGTCATCCCTTTTTAAAGTCTTTGGTTATTTTCTTTTCTTCTGAGTCTGATATATTAAATGAAATTGTAGGGGTTGTCGATCTCGTCCGGGCTGTACAGTTTCCCATTTGATCACAAAAAACCCTCCGACCCCGGCTTTTTTTTTGGAATAAAGCAAGGTTGTGTTCAGCCTTGGGTTTTGTTGCCTAATCATACATGGGCCCTTTTTTCGCACGCTTCACTGTTTTCCCCTTTATCTGATTTGTTCTTCGTTGTCCTCACTGTTTTTCCGTATTTGCTGTTTTTTTGTTATTTTTTTGATCGGGGTGCTGGATTGTCCGGGTTTTCTGAGTCGCCCTTTGCCCTCGGCAGGGGGGGCCCCCCCTTTACCCTGGGCAGGGGGGGCAGCCTTGACTCTGGGGCCGTGGGGGTGCCCATCGTCATGGGGGGGGGGAGCAGCTTTTACCCCCCTGCCAAGGGGCCCCCTACCCAGGGCGGAGTCCCATTACCCCGGGGGGGGCACGAACCTGGGGGAAGGGCCCCCTTTACTCTGGGAAGAGAGCTCGGCTAGCTGCCCGAGGAAGCACCGGGGGGAAACTCCCTGGTTTTGCCCCCTGTGCCCGGGGGGGGGGGGGGGGGTAGTCAGATTTCCCTCTGCTTTGCGGGACCATGAGATGCCATGGTTGGGTGAGCTGTTAGGCGGGGCGGGAGGGGTAAAAACCGTCCCCTTCACCAGGGGGCGACTCAGAGAAGAGAGGAGGAAGATGAAGAGAGAGAGTAGAGGGGGAAAAGGGGGGAGGGGAGAAGAGGAGGAGAGAGAGAGCAACAGGGTATGAGAGAAAGAGAACGACGGGGTGGGGGAGAGAGAGAGAGAGAGGGGGAGGAGGGAGAGAAGAGAGAGAGAGAGAGAGAGCAACAGGGTATGAGAGAGAAGAGCGACAGGGTGTGTGTGTGAGAGAGAGAGAGAGAGAGTGGGGGGGGAGAAAGAGAGAGAGGGAGAGGAGAGAGAGGGGGGGGGAGGGAGAGGAGAGAGAGAGAGAGAGAGAGAGAGAGACAGAGACAGAGAGAGAGAGCAACAGGGTATGAGAGAGAGAGAGCGACAGGGTGTGTGAGAGAGAGAGAGAGAGAGAGAGAGAGAGAGAGAGAGAGAGAGGGAGAGTAGAGAGAGAGAGAGAGAGAGGGAGAGTAGAGAGAGAGAGAGAGAGAGTATAAAAGGCTATCATCCTTAGTACAATGGTGAACAGAGGGTAGTTATACTTGTTAACGGCTTTCACTCTTTATTCCTAAGAGTTGACAGACGCAGTATAAGAACACACGAGACATGTCTAGTTACACGGGTAATTGCGGTATGCGAGTCGCAACCAGCTCGTCCGGAGAGGGAGGGTGGAGCTGACCTTACCACGTCAGGTGCTTCACACGAACTCCCGGTCAAACGAGGTGAGATATCAGATGTGACCTCCGCCCTCGCTGAGCGAAAGGTTATATTTGGGACTTTTGGATCCACGTGGAAAACAGCCACGGGGTCCACTGATAACCGAAATAAAATTTTTTCCACATCCTGTAACAAAAATAGAATTATCCACATCCTATATTGATCAGCCACCTACTCGCCCCCTCACCCTCGAGGCCCCTTAAAGGGGGTGACCTAACTTGGCGGGTCGTCTCGTTCTCGGGGCGTTGTCCTGGTACATCTTTGTGGCTGCTCATCCCTGTCATCTTCATCCTCCTGGTCCTCGGTGTATCTTGTCAGTCCTTGATGTCCACACATCCTCGAAAGTGTCGCACAGGTCCTCCTTGACTTCGGATTCGTCTAGACCTCCTCGTAGTCCTTGTCCAGGCCTAACTCGGCGGCGTCCTCGTCCACACGTTCTCACAGATCTCATCCAGGTCCTTCTCGCGTCCACACGTCCTCGTAATCTTCATCCGGATCTACAGGCGTCGGGGCAGGGGCACATCTCGGGCGGCTGATACCTGCGCTACGAGCTCCTGGAGTTTACCGGATCTGCAGGCGTCCGCCAGGCGTCGCCTATGCACAGCATACCTGCGGCAAAGGTGCTGGTTCGCTGGATCTACGGGGAGTCTGACAGGCAATGCCCGTCCACAACACTGGGACGGCTTAACACCTTTTCTGACGAATCTTGGTCTTCGATGACGTCCTTCCCACAGCATCCTAAGGTGACCAGAACTGTAGCAGATTCTCCTTCGGTGCCGTGTCAGTCCGACTGCAATATAATTTGGGGGGAACCAGATCATACACGTAAGGGCCAGAGTAAGAGAAAAAGAAAGGCAACAGAGAAGAGAGGGTGTTAACTACCACTAGCCAGTTATTTATAAAAATTTCTGTTTTTTAATGTTGGTTTTTAAATTTATTTTCGTCTTTTTTTTTCATTTTGTGTTTTATTTTCACAAAGATAAAAAAGAAAAATAGAAGAGGGAGACGTCAGTAGCAATCCGCGTGGATCGGCTGAACTACCAACCGCTCTGACAGATATGAGAGTAATAAGGAAACGACCTCGGCAATCTGCGAAGATTTACTTGAACCTTAGTCGTCACACAGAGAAGAAATAGATGTAACTTGTACATCATGTACAAGCCACTCGACACGAAAGACAAAATTGTGGGCTAAAGATATACACCATAAATCTTTACGCCGGCACTAAGACAGCAACCAACCGTATTAATGAAAAGAGTCAGTGTCTTTTGTCCTGCGTGTATGAGTGAGGTGAAGGTGTGTGTGTGTGTGCGGGGTGTGAGTGACAGCTAGGGGTGAATGAGAGGGAAGGCGAGAGTGACCTCACACGAGAATGAATCAAAAACCCACGAATATTAACGTTCACTATAACAAAACTGAAGTAAATTAGCAAATGCTAGCTATTTAAAATTATTTCAACAAACCACTTTGAATTCAACATATAATGATATGCGACGAGAATGTACGCATGAATGAATGGTGACATGAAAAAATATTCGTAAGCTATTTAACAAGCAAATCTTCTCAGGGTCAGAAATCTGAATTGACGAGGTACATGTCTAGCTAGGCATGCCAGACCTCATTAAAACTCATTAACGGGGGGGATTCCTATACCCAAATGCCGTATATGACTGAGGCAACTCAAGCCAGGGAATATAAATAACCTGCTCTCTTCTGCGTATCTGTGATGGGCGCTCGCAAAATTCCCTGAAGATATATAACTTTCATGATCACACAAACGCTTGGGGGGTACCCAAAACAGCAAGCGATTTGAGGAGGGTGAGAAAGTGTGATTAATAAGCGAATAATGATTCTAGCTAAACCCTAGTCCTACATTAATTAACGGACATAACCACGGGTTCACACCGATTCAAAAGGTGCCGAACGAATTTAAATTTGGTTTATTGTACCTACTTTCGAACGACAGAGCGCAGATCTATTTAGCGTTTACGCATCCCGGGGCAAATCGGCAATCCTGTGCACTATGATATGGGGGAAGATCCCACGCTATATTCAAATAATGAATGTAATGAAATTGCGTTTTCATGCTTCTTTCTAGCGCCGATAGGGAAAGTGTCACCAAAGCAATGTAACAATGCTATGGTTAATTCCCAAGGCGTCAACAAAAATAACAACCAAATTACAGGGAAAACCCCCGCTGTCAATTTGATCCTTCCCATATCGCCACCCCACCCCGGGAAAAGAGAAAATGAAAGGGCAGGTCAAGATGGGAATACAACCTTTTTTTAATCCAAAGTGACCGCAAGCGAAAGAAAAGGGACGGTCAGGTCGGGGCGTGGGGAGGAAAAATGAAATGATATTCGTGATAAGATAAAATCACGAACGCGTTAAATTCGTTGCAGATGAAACAATATAAATCTCTAAAAACGAGAGAAAATAATTAATTACTTAACTAACGAACGATATTCATGTTTATTGATTGCATACTCGATCACACAGAAATGCGATCTGAGGTGAAGGGATAGTGTGAGAACGTGCCATTTGCTGTCTTAGCACCTTTTAACCAAACAAAAAAAAACAACGGCTTAACACATGTATGTGAGAAGAAGGGAAAGAAATAAGAAAAGGGAGCCCAAACGTGTACTTAGTGTTTTTTTTCTTCTTCAACATGTCTTCTAGTGGTCAAGAGGATTTTCTTCGGGAGTGGTGTGTCCGTGTTGCATGCCAAAAGGATGCAACAGCCCTCGCTGCCACCAGACTATAAAAGGCTATCATCCTTAGTACAATGGTGAACAGAGGGTAGTTATACTTGTTAACGGCTTTCACTCTTTATTCCTAAGAGTTGACAGACGCAGTATAAGAAAACACGAGACTGTCTAGTTATAGGGTAATCGCGGTTTTGCGAGTCGCAACCAGCTCACCCGAGAGGGAGGGCGCAGCTGACCTTACCGCGCGGGTGTTCACAGAACTCCCGGTCAAACGAGGTGAGATATCAGATGTGACCTCCGCCCTCGCTGAGCGAAAGGTTATATTTGGGACTTTTGGATCCACGTGGAAAACAGCCACGTGGTCCCTGGTAACTGAAATAGAATTTTTCACATCTGTAACAGAAATAGAATTACCACATCCTATAGAGAGAGAGAGAGAGAGAGAGAGAGAGAGAGGGAGAGAGGGGGGAGGGAGAGAAAGAGAGGGGGGAGGGAGATAAGGGGAGAGAGAGAGAGAGAGAGGGGGGGGGAGGGAGAGTAGAGAGAGAGGGAGAAAAGAGAGTGACAGAGAGTGGGGGGGGGGTAGAAAAAGAAGGGGAGAGAGAGACTTGATGATTATTTCAAATTATCTACCCCGTCAACAGCTAAGGTCATTAGCGGCGAATACTTGTCAGATAGAAATATTAAAATCTAAACTTTAAAATCTTCATAAATATCTTACAATACAATAATCTATCAAAATCAAAGCTAAATTTATGCTCTTAGTGTATAAAATTTTTGCATAAATATTATCATAATTAAACTTTTTTAAAGAAAAATAACCCTTAAATCCAAATAACCCCATCCCTTTAATTTTACCCAAATTTTTAATCAATGAAATCTATCAAAAAATTTCCCCAAA
>NW_023647828.1:0-10639 GCF_015228065.2 Penaeus monodon
ACTTTACCCAATATCACCCCTTCCAAGAAAAAAGGGTAGGGAAAAATTTTTTGGGGCCCCTTTTTTTTTCCCCAATCTTTTTTTAAAAAAAACTTTCCTTTTTGTTTTTTGGGGGTTTTTTTTTTCCAGCCCTTTTTTTTTTTTTAACCCCAAAAATTTCCCTTATTCTATCCCATATTGTCTGGCCCTTTGCCTTTTTATGTTATTATACCCAGTTGTTATTTTTTTTGTCCATCTTATCCCATTGCCATTTTTTTTTTTTTTTTTTGCTCTAAAAAATCTTTATTTTTGTCGTTCCCAAAACCATGTTGCCCTCATCCAATCCTTTTAGGTAATTTCCAGCATCAACCTCTCCATCTCCAGGACATTATTATTTTCCTCTCCAGTAATTTTTTTTAGCGCGTTTCTGATCTTACGTAAAAAGGGGACGACAATTTGGGTTAAAGACTTTTTTTTAAACAAAAGGAAAGGGAGCCTCTTAGTATGCCTGGTCTGCCGAAGGCGCTACACCTAACTAAGCCGTTTAAATTTCTCTTGCTAGAGTGTTTGTACATTCCCCAAGATATATGTATTGTCAAACCCCTAACCCTTTCGCCTTGTACATATTTTCTGTTAAACATGATTTTAGTTTTTTTCTTGTTACTTATTCAGCCCGATTTTCAACTTTCTTTATTCAGATTTTTTATAGTTGTGCTTTCTTTTTCATTTTAAATTTGTATAGGTATTCGTTTTATTTAGATACCATTGATCCATTTGGCATCTGAATATTTCCTCAAAAAAGCTGTAAACGTTTTGATGAGATATATATGTAAGTCAAAATCATGAATGCTAAACAGGGGTTTTTTCCTACATTCGTTTTTTTTTTCTCTTTTTTGGTGAGTTGTGAATGTGGTCCTGTTGAGAATCCACTGCGGAAGCCTGCTTTTTTTCCAGGCTGGTTAGAATCCAGACTGCAGAGATGCGATTGTGATGATTTTTGTGAACATTTTAAGTAATGGAAAGGGGGTTATGGGGTTGGAATTTTTAGATCCTTTCTATCCCCTTTTTACATAAAAAATAATTGTTGCTTTTTCCAGGTTTTCAGATTTTTTAAATGAGAAAGCATTTGTTAAAAAATTGGCTAGTTTCCTTTTGCAGTTTCTCCTGTATTTTATTTTCTGTATAATTCTGTCTTCCCCGGGTGTTTTCCTTCTTTCAGTTTTCACGCCTTTGAGTTGCATAAATCCCTTTTAAAAAGTCTTCCATCTCTTAGATTTCATTCTATTAGTCACTTCTCCGTTGTTTGCTTTAAAATTTATTTCTTCCTAATTGTCTCTTTTAGCTGTTTCTGCTGGTACCAGAGATCACTATTTCTTTTATTATTTGTGTATTAAATTTTCCATACATCCTTTTCTTTTTATCTAAGTTTTTTTAGTTAGTAATTTTTTTTTTTCCCTGTTTGATGATATTTTCCTGACACTACATTCTGCAAAAGTTGTTTATTTTTCCCAGAGCTTGCGGAGCTTGTTGACGTTGTTATTGCCTATTCAAGTGCGCTTCCCTTTTATTATGTCATTAAAACTGTTTTCTGGCTGAGAAGTGAAAATTTTTTTTGGATTTAAAGGGTTTAAAATTTTTTGACTGGTTTTCAAGTTAGCTAAATTTTTGGGCAGTTTTTGAGGATTTTTTCCTTTTCTTTTTGAGGTGTAATTTAATTGGCATCTGACCATTCTATGGCCACTCCTTTTATTTCTTAATAATTTTTTTTTACTATTTTACCCCTTTTTGAAATTTGAAGTATTTTGTTTTTTTGATGACAGATGGCGACTTCCACTCCACTTCCGCCTGTAATTTTTTCGATGAATGTGTTTATAATTTTTGGCATTAAAAACTACCCTAATTTTTGTGAAATGGGTTTTTTTCCCTCCTGGGTAATGACACTTCATAGAAACTCTCATTTTTACATGTGGAGTATAAGTTTTAACAATCTTTAAACTGTGCCTAGCACTCTTTGCTTTTCACTATAGAACTAAAAATTTTTAAATAAGAAACCTATCCCTAATTCCTGCTTTTTACCCTTGGGTTTTCCTCTCCAAAGAGCATGTGTCCAATTTGATCTTCGTTTTCGCCCAGTCTTCTAAATTCACAGAGTATAAAAAACCCCTTTAATAAAAAAACTTCCCAAAAATATTAAGTCGGGTTTAGGTATCATGATTTTATATTATATGTTTTTATCGCCTTTTTAAAGGAGATTTTAACCCCACTCCCCCAGACGTCCTGATCGCCGCTGTAACAGGGGGGCCCATGGTAACCCCTTTGCAATATGACTACAAAAACGGGTCTTTCAGAGTTGGCCTTTGAAAAGGGGGGCCATTTTAGAAAAGGGTGCAAGGCTGTTGTCAAACCCCCAAGCCCTTCGAAAAGATTTGCAAAAGTTTTTTTTGATTTTAACCTCATTTCCCTTTCTTTCTCTTTATATAATTTATTCATTTTTTTAATTTTATTCATTCTTTCAAAGAAATAAAAAAAGTAAAAAAACGAAACCAAAAGGGTAAAACCAAAAAAAAAAACATTAAAAAGGAAAAACTGAGATCCCTCAGTTTTTTATTTCAAAAAATTTTCAAAACACAAAACACTAAAGGGCCCCTTGTAAAATACCCCCCGAAAAATTCTGCTTAAATTTTTTTAGGTTTTTTTTGTTGGATTTTTTTGGTATCGACCGGCAAAATATGGCCAAATTAAAACAGCCCCGCCCAAGGTCATTAGCCAAGGAACCCCTTTTATTATTTCCCCAAACTAGAAAAATTCCCTAAAGTTTTGTATCCCTTAAAAAAATTATTAATTTCGCATCTGATAATTTAAATTTTAAAAATGTAAAATCTTTATTTTTTTTGTCGGAAAAAAATTTTCTAGGTTTTTGTCTAGGTTTCTGTATTTATTGCAAATATTTAGGAAAAGTTGAGGGTTAAAATTAGTGGGTTTCAAAGGGACATTGTGGAGGGAAGGGGGGTTTTTTTCTATATAGGGAGTGGGTTTTTTCATTTTTTTTAGCATTTTACCCCTTTTTAAGGACATTGGGGGAGGAATTTTTTTTTTTTTTATATAGGGGGTAAGGGTGTATTCTTTTTAGCATTGACCCTAAGGGCGGGGGCCAAACCAAAATCCTCCCCTTTCCTTTTTTCCTGTGAGCTTTTCCCCCCCAGTTCTATTGGGTGGATTGATTTTATTGTGTAATTGTAGGTTGGGCCCCTCAAATTTGCCATGGGGAAATTTTTTCTTTTTAAAGAGACAAACGCCTGGAGACGGGAAAGGACTAGCTAAGGGTCCCCCCACCAGGTTGACCCGGGTTAAAGGGGCGCCCTGGATACCAGAGTTTGGGCCCGATACCCAATTTGCTTGACTGATTTGTTGGCAAACCCGTATCTTACGAAAGATATTACTCCCGTAGTTTAAATTTTTTGGGGTTTCTAATGATTTAATGGCTTTAAAATGAAAATAATGGGGGCAGGAAAAAAAAATTACTATTCTATATTTAGGTCGTTATTTTATAGGCAAAATTGAAGCTTTTCAATAGCAAATAGGGTTTAGCAAGAAAGAAACTTTTTGTTGATTTTGGCCCGTTTGCACTTCAATTCAATTTCTGCCCACCATACACCCCATACCCACACACTCAATCTGTCTGGAGCCGTCGGTGTGTTGTGTTGTGTATAATATATATATATATATATATATATATATATAATATATATATATATATATATATGAAAAAAAAGGAGATGTTTAATAATGGATCTCTCTGAACCTCTGGCGTACCTCCACCTCCGGCACCAAGGCCTTAGCTGATGGAAGCCAAGCTTCCATGATGGAAAAAAATTGGGGGTTTCCCATGGCGCTATATTTGAATGAAACAGTATTGATGGCAGAGAGATCTATTCCGACTTTCTCGAGGACATCATGGAGTCGGGGGGCAAGGGACCTAATGCCTCTATTGCCATTAGGATGGCTCGGACCTCAAGCCACCTTTGCGGCATAGGTCAATGCTAGCTGGCCACGTCTGAGTCTGAGGGGAGGTAATCCTGACTCCACCTCAAGACGCTTAATCCGAGTAACACTTCAGGACTCCAAGACACACATGCAAACAAGCATTCTGTACAACATCCAAAGCTTTCAAAATGGAGTTTGATGCTGAACCATACACGATTGACTCATAATCTACTTTAGACCTAATAAGGGCTTTATATATCATTAGCAAAGAATTTCTATCAGCTCCCATTTATTACCAGAAATGCACTTTAATAAATTTAGTACACTTTGACATTTATTCTTTAGCTGACCAATGTGGTCCCTTCCAATTGAGTCTACCATCAAAGAGTAGACCAAGAAATCTAGCAGAATTTTGAATAGGTATTGTGGGTGTTGTCTAGAGTTAGCCTGATGTTCGGCCTCCTCCTATGTGAAAATATAACCCCAATACTCTTTCTTGTGGAAAAATTAAACTTGAGACCCATGTCTGAAAACATATCCCGTGCCCTTTGGGGTGCGATTGCCGAGAATTTTTGCATTACGCTAGAGGGGCCAAATGCCAATCATCCCCTGTACAGTGAGTATTTAAGATTCCGAGGGGGAGCGGGATGATGTCATACATAGAAAAATTGGCCATAGGGGCCTTCCTTTGGGGCCCCCGTTTTTCCGGCAAAAAGTCTTTAAAAAGGTGACATTGTCGGAAAAAGATTTGACAAAAAAAAGTTTCTGTCAAAATGAAATTTTGAATAAAACAAGGCAAATTTTTCCCCGTAATCCAAAAAATACAAAGTTTTTTTGAGTAGGGGATATTTCCATGTCAATGCCGAGGCTTTCTGTATTCTAAAAATACTGAAATCAAAAAATTCTTATTGGCAATTGGGGCCCCAAATCAAGCATACATGAGATTTTAAAATTCCGTGGGGGGGAGGGAAGATGTCATTTATCATGCAAAATATGACTGTTCCCGTTTTTTCTAGCAAATCAAGAGTTTGGTTCCCCTTTCGGAAGCCGCACTGCTATCAACTAGCAAAATTAATGGGGAAATTTAAAAAAAAGCAATAGCTTAATGTTAAAAATTTTGTTCCATGACCTTGCAAACAGCTTGTAAACGCAAATGGGTGGTAGGAGATGGCAGAATTTTGGGTTTCCCCCCCCCCTTTCCCAATATGGGAATGGGTGGGGCGAAGTGCCCCCGAGTTTGAAAAAGTGTGCTTTTCCAAATTTCAGTGTACACTTCTAGCAATTAATCATGGCATCTGATAAGATATGCTCCCTTTTTTTTTCTTTGTTGGATTCTTGGCTATAACCAGCGGCATGGGGGCCAAGGGTTTTTTAAGGAAGGTCCTTTTTTTTCATCAATCTTTAAAGGTCTAAACTTTTGACTCCCTTAAAAAGCAATTTTCTTTAAAATTATTTTTTTATGTTTTGAAATTTTTATTTTTTAATCTGAAATAATTATTATACTTTGGGGTTTTGATAAATCGGGAAAATGCTCTTAAAAAATGTGATTATTGTTAAGTTGGGGGGGTTTGATGTCTGGGATTGTGAAGGGATTTCTTTTCTATGTAGGGGGGTGAGGTGTGTCAATCTTGTAAACACTTGCCCTAAGGGGGGAGGCCAAAAAACCCCCCACCTCCATTTCTTTTCCTTTCTTTTGGGATGTGTCCCTCTCACTTTTGCCCCCAGGGGGATGGATTTTTTGCTTTTATAAAAAAACCAAAAACACCTGAGACTGTACGGGGCTATGCTAAAATTTTCCCGATCACCAGTTTTTACCCCGGCTAATTTTCCCCGCCTCTCCTTGCCATGGATACCAGAGTGGCCTGGGCCCAATTAGCTTGATTGAATTTTTTTGGCTCATGGAGAAGGGTTGGCGTCAGGGAAGGGCACCGGCCAAAAAAGATATCTGCCCAAACCAAATTTTTCCTTGGGGGACCCCATATAAAAAAAAAATGGGATTAAAGCTGGAGAAAAAGAAGAAGGAAAATTTTGTTGGCACCATTAGCTTACAAATGATATTTACCCAGCAGTTCATTTTTAGTGGTTTTCTAAGGATTTAATGGCTTTTAAGTGAACTTAATGAATCTGAAAAAAATAAATATTTATTGTAGGTCGTCGATAGTGCAAAATCAAAAGCTTTGTCAATGGCAAAAAGTTCAGAAAAGAAGATTTATGTATGATTCGGCAGTCTGAACTTTAGTTTACATTCATTGACCATACACCCGCACCCCACACAATCATCTATCTTGAGCCTCCGGTATATTTTTGAAAAAAAGGGAGATGTTTAACGAGGAGCTCTGGTGTACCTTCCCACTTCCGGCGCCATTGGCCTTGGCTGATGGAAGCCACGGTTTCCATACAAAAAAGGTTGGGGGGTTTCCATGGTTTCTATTATTTGAAATGAACCAGGGTATTCGATGGTAGAGAGATCTATACTGACTTTCTCGATGAGGTATGGAGTCCCCGTGGCAAAGGGCCCCAGTGCCTCCATTGCCACTAGGGGGGCTCAGGTCTCAAACCAGCTTTGCGGGCATAGGTCAGGGGCTAACTGCCGCATCTGAGTCAGAGGGGAGGTACTGCTGACTCCACCTCAAGACGCTCGATCCGGTGCATTTTTAGGCTCCACACACAACGTCAACAAGCATTTGAAACCCAACAAACCTTCACTTTAATAAATTTAGTGCTCTTTGACGTTTATTCTTTAGCTGACCAATGTGGTCTTTCCAATTGAGTCTACCATCAAAGAGTAGACCAAGAAAACTAGCAGAATTTTGAATAGGTATTGGGTGGTTGTCTAGAGTTAGCCTGATGTTCGGCCTCCTCCTATGTGAAAATATATCCCCAATACTCTTTCTGCATTATTGCTGGAATGCCACAATGCACAATCATCAGCATACAGTGAGTATTTAAGATTCCGTGGAGGAGCTGGTAAGATGTCATTTATCATGCATAAAAATAATGTTGGTGAAAAGGGGGGGACACTTCCTTGTGGGACCCCGTTTGCCTGGACAAAAATGTCCGAAAAAGTGACATTGTCAAAAACAATTTGACAGCAAATGTTCTGTCAGAGATGAAAATTTAAATAAAACAAGGCAAGTTTCCACAATCCAAAAGCATAAAGTTTTCTAGTAGAACCATATTGCCATGTCATATCGTAGGCTTTTTTCTATATCTAAAAATACTGAAAATCAAATCATCTTTTTTGGCAATTGCCTCTTGTATATGACTGTCCAGCTTTACTAGTTGATCGAGAGTCTGGCGGTCCCTTTTGGAAGGCGCACTGCTCATCAACTAGGCAAATTATTGGAATTTAAAAAAATGCAATAACCTACTGTTAACAATTCGTTCCATGACCTTTGCATAAGCAACTTGTCAACGCAAATGGGTGGTAGGAGATGGCAGATCTGGGAATTACCCCCTCCTTTCAATATGGGAATGATGTAGGCGAAGTGCCATGAGTTTGGAAAAGTGTGGCTTTTCCAAATTTCACTTGTTATACTTCTAGCAACTTAATCATGGCATCATGATTAAGATATGCTCTGCTTTCTTTCTTTGTTGGATATCTTGGCTATCAACCAGCGGCATGTGGCCAAGGTTATTAAGCCAATGAATCCTATTTATTATATCAATCTATGTAAGGTCATAAAGTTTTGTCTCCCTTTTTTTATTACTTTACTTATTATTTTCTCATTATCTGATAAAATATTTGATATTGTAAAATCTTTAATTTTTATTCTGAAATGATTTTTTAGTGGCTGTCTTTGGTTTGAGAACTTTGGGCATACTGTTAGTAGATGGTTTATTGTAAAGGGTGGTGGTTACACGGAGGCACTGTGGAGGGAAAGTTCTCTCTATATAGGGAGTGAGGTGGGCGATTTCTGGCGGCAATGACCCTGAGACAGGCCAACACTACCTCCTCCCTTCTGATTTTCCTGTGGGCTGTATCCCACGGTTTTATTTTTTGCCTGACTTTCTTAGTCAGTTGCAGGTTGGTCCACTCACTTTGCCACAGGAGATGGATTTTTGCTTTTATAAGAGACACAAAACACCTGATCTGTACCCAGGTGCCAGGGCTATGTCCATCCTGCAACCTGGCCTGTGTTTTGCCAACACGAGTAACCAGTTCATTTTGGATTTTTTGGATTTTAATGAAGATCTACGTAAGGGAAACAAGCTTTAGGAAATTTCCTGTAGCGGCATCTATTTGCTCAAAGTGTCCTGCCCACACTCAGTTTGACCTCGTAATATTGAAGAGACTGCTGCATGAGCCGCGTAAGAGGGGTGGTCCCCATCATGCTTACATTGATCCTTTGGGCCTTGTTTCTGTTTTGCCAGTTTTTTTGGTTTTTAATTATAAGGAGAAGCCGAAGTTAAACCCCCCAAACTGACAAAATGACTTGGTGGGAGTGCAAATTAAAAGTTTAGCCAAGATTTCCAAGAAAGACCTCGCGGGGGTTAGTTCGGCTAGTCTGAACTTGAGCAGCAACGCAGGGTGCCACTCACCTGTACCAAATATTTACTTGGGAAAGGCATATATGTGATTATAATTTCTACACCTGATTTCATTAATTGGGTAATGCACTCCCATTTTCCCAGGACTCCATTCTTTGCCTGTTTACAGTATGTTTTTGTTGAAAATGTGCAAGCATAACCTTATATATGACCTTAGTGATATCTGGATAAGGGAAATTTATTTACCAAAAACACAGAATAAGCCCATCCCAACCATTAGTCATCATGAGCATACATAGTAACACGCCCCACCATACATGCGAACACTACCAATGCATAATGTTATTTTTATACACACTTTTACAACACATAATATTGTTACCGTAAATGCTATGCACACCGTGTATACACCCATGCATTTATGAGTACACATTGGTAACCACACCTTTTATATGTATACACCACATATATATGCATATATACTACTTCATACACACACATACACATACATACACATATATAGACAGCGCACACAACACACACACAACACCACACACACAAACACCACACACACACACATATAGATAGTAGCTAGATAGAACAAACCCCATTTTTAAAATAACAACATATATGTATACCAATATATATATTATATATATATAATATATAAATAATACATATATTACACCCACACCCCACCACCACACCACACACACACCACACACACACCACCACACATAGTTATTTGATTGATATATTTTAATATATATTAATATATATATATATATATATACAATTATTACATATATATAAACACACACAAACCCACAATTATAATATAAAATATATATATATTATAATATATATATATATAAAATTACCTTCACATACACACACATATATATACATACATATACATACACATGTGAATATAATTACACATAAGCACAAATTACATATCTACGAATATATACACATGTATACCCTCATGTGCAAGCACGGGAACATAACACATACATCTTGTACTCTTACAAAATAACTATACGCATACATATAATTGTACTTACACAAACATAACCGTGCACACATGCCCTGTTTACACATGCCCGCATATATATGTATGTATTTACATGCGTGTATATATATAGACAGATAGATAGATAGATAGATGTAACATATATATGTATACATATTTATGTTGGGGTTCGTGAACGTTGGGCTGAGTATTTTAAACAGTTGTACCAGGTAGACCCTCCAAACAGTTAGCTTGGATGCAAGCGATGTCTCAGTGCCTGTGCCGGACCCACCCATCAGCGAGGATTTAGGCTGGGCGATTTCCAAGCTGAAGAGTGGGAAAGCTGCAGGATATGTGATATCCCCGCTGAACTGCTAAAGGCTGGGGGTGAACCTATGGCTGCGGGCCTGCAAAACAGTCCTGACTGCCATTTGGCAGTCTGGTACCATTCCCCCTGACCTGCTGAGGGGCGTGGTCATCCCTCTCTGGAAGGGGAAAGGGGGTCGTTGGGACTGTAGCAACTACCGTGGCATTACACTGCTCAGCATACCAGGCAAGGTTCTCGCCCACATTCTTCTGAAACGGATCCGTAGCCACCTACTGAGGCATCAGAGACCGGAGCAGTCTGGAAATTTACTCCTGGCAAGTCCACGATAGACCATATACTAGTGCTCGAGTAATTGTGAAACGCCGTCGTGAGTTTGGTCGTGGGTTTGCTTGCAGCCTACATCGACCTCAAGAAGGCGTTTAACACAGTGCATCGGGAATCGCCCATGGGAGATCCTGAGGCTTAGGGGAATTCCGACACAGATTATTGGCCTGATAGCAAGCCTCTATACTGGTACTGAAAGTGCTGTAAATTGTGATGGGGTATGTCGAACTTCTTCCCTGTTAATCAGGGGTTAGGCAAGGTTGCGTCCTTGCACCAACACTTTTCAACACTTGTATGGGCTGGATAATGGGCAGAGCTACTAGCCAAATCAGTACGGAGCAACACTAGGCAATATTAAGGTCTCAGACCTTGACTTTGCCGACGATGTTGCCATCCATCTGAGTCCCTGGAGGCACTTGTGGCGGCTCTTGATGCATTTAGCATGAGGCGAAGCCCCTAGGCCTAGAGGTCTCCTGGGCCAAGACCAAGATTCAGGACTTTGGGGCCGTAGGGGGAAA
>NW_023647828.1:10739-34318 GCF_015228065.2 Penaeus monodon
ATCGGAGCGCTTGAGCGAAAGGGTTACTCAAGAAAACCCAATATATCTTCCAAATTCAAAAAGTAAAAAGTAACGACAAATAAAAAAAGGAACTTTTTTCAAATTCGTTACTCAAAAAAAATTAAACATTATCATTCCCGTCACAAAATAAATATTTTATGCAGTTATAGAAAAAAAACCGCCCACAAAACAAACACACACAAACCCCAAAACCCACACACACACACCACAACACAACAAAATTATATATTATTAAAATTTAATATATATATATTTAAATTATAATAATTATATATACAATATAAAACATATATTACATATATATACTATATAATTTTAAAATTAATATATATATATTTTATAATATTATAAAATATATATATATATATATAATATATTATATATATATATAAAATTATTTATATTATGTATATATATTATTATCATATTATATATATAACATATTATAATATATAAATATAATAATATATTTTATATATATATATATATTTATATTATTAATAATAAAATTTTTATCCTTTTTTTTTGGGGTATTTATCATTTTTGAGAGAGTGTCCATACCCCTTTTAAAAAGTATAAAAAATAAAAAAGCAATCCAAGTAAAAAAACAAAACCAAGGTAAATAAACCAAACTTTAAAAAAAAAACCTCAATCCCTCTCTGTAAAAAAAAAACACATAATCTCCAAACTTTCTTTTGGGCAAATAACGAAAATATACTTTTCTCTCTCGTAGATTCAATAGAACACCTAGGAGGCTTCCAGTGAGGCCGGGCGCTCCGTGAACCACCGCTGACCAGACGAGCCCAATCACCCCAAGAGAGAATTTGGCTTTCTTTCTTTCTTTGTTGGATTTCTTGGCTATAACCCGGCATGGGGCCAAGGTTATTAAGCCAATAAACCTATTTATTATATCATCTATTTAAGGCATAAAGTTTTTCTCCTTTTTTTTATTTACTTTTATTTTCTATTATTGATAAAATATTTATTTTGTAAAATCTTTTTTTTTATTTAAATGATTTTTTTAGGGGGCTGTCTTTGGGTTTTGAGAACTTTGGGCATACGTTATTTGAGGGTTTTAATTAAAGGGTGGTTACAGTGAGGCACTGTGGATCGAAAGTTCTCCTATTAGGGTGAGGTGGGTGATTCGGGGGTATTGACCCTGGAAGCAACACTCCCTCCTCCCTTCTGATTTTCCTGTGGCTTATCCCCGGTTTTATTTTTTCCCTGATTTCTTAGTCGTTGCGGGGTTGGCCCCCCTTTTCCCACGGGGTGGATTTTTTGCTTTTAAAAGAGACCAAAAAACACCTAGTCTTACGGACTATGCTAAGGTCCAATCCCCTTGCCCCCGGCTAATTTGTCACCTGCTCATTGCCGGATACCAGTGTGGCCTGGTACCCTATTAGCTTGATTGATTTTTTGGGTTTCGAATGATATTACCCAGTAGTTCATTCCGGGTGGTTTCTAATGATTTAATGGCTTTGTAAAATTAATGAATCTAAAAAATAACATTCTATTGTGGTCGTCGATAGTGCAAAATCAAAGCTTTATAAATTGCAATAGTTCAGCAAGAAGATCGAGTATGATTCGGCAGTCTAAATTTTTAGTTCACTTCCCATCGACCATACACCCGCACCCACACACCTCTTTTTTTGAGCCGTGGGTGTATTATAGAAAAAAGGGAGAGTTTAACAAGGATCTTTTCTGAACCTCTGGCAAACCTCCCCCCGGGGCCCAGGGGTTGGCTGAGGGAAACCAGGCTTCCAATTTGGGGTTTTTCCCATGGCAAATATTCGAATGCCCAGGGTATCGATGTGAGAAATCTATACCGATTTTTCCGACGGGGTCGGGGTCCTGCAAAGGGCCCTAATCCACTTTTGCCTTTTGGGGTGGCTGGGGGGCCGAGCCCCCTTGCGGCTGGGTCAGGGGGGGGGGGACTCCGACTCCCCTCAAGACGCTCGATCCGGTGCATTTAGGGCCCCAAACAAAAACCGAAAACAACATTTTGCACAGTAGAAACCTTTAAAACTTGTTTTCGATCCGACCCATACACATGCCCAAAATCTATTTGACCTAATCAGGGTTTTATATATCTTTTTGAAAAGATTTTCTATCACTCCCCATTTATTACCAAAATGCACTAAATTTAGTGCTCTTTAAATTTATTCTTTAACTGACCATGTGGTTTTTCCCAATTGGGTCACTATAAAGAGTAACAAAAAACTACGAATTTTGAATAAGTAGGGGTGTTTTGTCTAGTTTTACCTGATGTTCGCCTCCTCCTATTAAAAAAATACCCCAATACTCTTTCTTGGGGAAAAATTTAAAGACCCCCTGGAGGCCCATTTAATCTATCCAGTCCCAGTTGGTGCGATTTGCCGAAATTCTGCACTTTTGCGGGAATGCCAAAAAGCCCACTCACGTACAGTGAGTATTTAAGTTTCCCGAGGGGGACTGGAAAGGATGTCTTTATCATGCTGAAAAAATGTTGGTGACAAGACCTTTTTTTTGGGGGCCCCTTTCCCGGGAAAAAAATTCCAAAAAAGTGACCTGTCAAAAAAAAAAATTACAGCAAAGTTCTGTCAAAAATGAATTTGAATAAAAAAGGCAAGTTTCCATGAATCCAAAACAAAAATTTTCTGAGTGGGCTTTCCGCCATTCATGTCGTAGGCTTTTTCTTACTAAAATACTAAATCAAAAAATAATTGCCTCTTGGTAATGTCCACTTTACCATTTGATGGAGTTTGGCGCCCCCTTTCGAGCCGCATGCTCATCAACTAGAAAATTACTGGTTTTAAAAAAAAATGCAATACCCTACTGTTATAAATTTCGTTCCATGACCATGCATAAGCAATTTGTCAACCAAATTGGGCGTAAGGAGATGGAATTTTGGGTTTACCCCCCCCCTTTTCCATAGGGATGATTTGGGCGAATGCATGAGTTTGGAAAGTGTGGCTTTTCCAATTTCTTGTAACTTCTAGAAACTTATAGGGCATCATGAAAAGATCTTTATCTCTCTATTAAAATCCACGGGGCCTGGGGATTTTCCCCTCTACACCCTTTCTAGAGTCGGACAACTCATCCTTGTTAATCTTTATGTAATAAAAGTCCCCCGGGTATTTTTTCTGATGCTTGTATGAGAGATTCCTGGCGAGAGCTTACAATGTCCCCTAGGTGAATCGAAAATTTGTACCCCCGGAAAGATGTCTTTTAAATTTAAAATGTTTTTTTTTTTATTTTATTGATTTTGGGATTGATGTTAATTTTAAGACAAACCCCCACCCCGAGTCTCTTTTTGCTTTTCCTTTTTTTTATACCCTAGCTCTTACTTGTTTTTAGTTGCAAAAATTCTCATTTGTGATGGTTTTTTTGGAAAAAAATGTAGGCCTTATTGGTCGGCACAAAAGCCCTGCGGGAAACTGGGGTCCCTAGGAACTCTATCTTAACCTTCGTCAAGTTTTAGGAATGGATAGCTGCTATTCTAAAATCGAATTTTAATATTGTTTTACTCTATCCCAAAGGTTTTCCCACTTCGGTTGACGCTCCTTGTAAGGCGACCCATCCCCGCTCTTTTTATGTAAAATTTTGGGGGCTGAAGGCGTTCTCACTGCCTCGCTAAATATTCAAAACAAAAAGGGAAAATGACGCTTTCCACGAGTATCAATGGTGTACCACGCACTTGGGCTATTGATAAGAAACCAGGAAGGGCATAAAGCTCAATTACCGGGATTTTCGCCACCCCGCGGCCTACCATCGTTCAAAGGGCCCAAACAACTCATTAATCAACTTGACTACTTGCTCCCTCTACTTCCACCCCCGGAAACCCCCTAATGTATGGGAACATTAAAAACACCTAAAAATTTTTTTTTTGCGCGACTATCCCGAAAAGCAAAAGACATTATCGGGGGGACAATAAAATGAACATTTCAAAAATGGCCATTAATTTTTACTTTGCATCTACAAAATCCCAAATAGAATCACATCCTTAAAAAGGGAGGCTTTTGGGGGGATGTATATGGCGACTCCCCCCTCCACCCCTCCCTCACGATCCTTCCCTAAATGGTATTCCTAGCGAAACGACCTCGTCAAGGCGAGGGGTGTTTAAAGGGGTTTTTTTGGGGAAATTAATATCGGAGCAAGGATGAGGCTAATAATTTAAAGGGCATTTTCTTTAGATCTAAGACTTCGACGTTTCATTGTATAAAGGTCGCGCGAAGATTACGTTCTATGGGGTTTGGAAGTGCCTTTTTCCCCCATTTTAATTTTCTTTTTATG
This sequence comes from Penaeus monodon, assembly GCF_015228065.2. NCBI lineage: Eukaryota > Metazoa > Arthropoda > Malacostraca > Decapoda > Penaeidae > Penaeus > Penaeus monodon. The sequence continues at coordinate 15,033 of NW_023647828.1, forward strand.
GGAGGCGCCCCTCCCTCGCTTCCCGGGGGCCTCTCTCGGATGGTTTTGGAGACAGAAACCTCCAGTCCTCACCCCCTGGGGGGGGAGACACTGACAATTGTGATCTGCTTCTCTCTGAAAACGATCGCGGGTAGGCAAAATGCTCGCGGGGTCCCCGGGGGAGGGAGGTAATCTGGGCTGTGATCGGTATCACTTCCTTAGGTGTTTATGCTGGGTTATGCGTCTTTGTCAATCAATTTAGTCAATTAATATACTTGAATATTTAGTTTGTTTGAGTTCAGCAATTTCTTTATCCTTAGCCAAAAGTTAAAATACTTACTTGGGAGGGGTGATTTAGTTACTGCTTTAGCATAGGATTATCGGGGTTTTTGTTCAAACTTTCCCCTTTCCCCTTAGCTTTAGTATAAATTCTGCTTTCTCATATTGCTAAAGTCTCAGTCCCCTTCAGGTGCGCACTCGCAGATCCCACTGCTGGGGGGCCTCCACAGTTCAATTTTTGGGAAAACTGCCCGTACTGGAGGTGTCATGGGGGTTTAGCACATTTTCGGGAAACAAATTTATTGACTCTTTATCAAAACATCTTATGGGTGTGTCCAATTTTTGGGATCTATTACAATGCTTGGTTTTGAAGTAAAGTCTTATTTGGACACTTCATACAAAATTGGGCATCTCAGGGGTTTTTTTTAAAGGGAAAGGTAAAAAAACACAGTCCCCTTTTCGTTCGCACTTCCCATCCTTCTGGGCATATAATGAACTTTCACTACGTTTGGTCCTTCCTGCTCTCGAAATTTCCTTATTCCTCGCCTCAAACCCTGTGAAAGATTACTCCCCTTCCGGTTTTTTGGGGCAATAGGGAAAAGTTACTTTTAATATGAATTTGCTCAGCTTAAGTAATCCCAAACTGGGGGTTATATTGTACTTCAAAAAGGGGCTTAATCTGCAATTTTTTTGATAAAAACAAATCGCCCCATTTGACCATCAAGGACTTTTTTGATTTAAAAGGGGTTCACGTTCAAAAAAAGAATGATTTTCATTTTCCTTTTACATTTCGAACTTTGCATTCTCAGTGGGGATTTTGAAAAATATTATTATTGAAAAGGGGTTCTTCTCGTTTTGTCATTTTGTGGGGGGGCCGTTGTTCTAGTCAATTCTCAAAAAGTGGTCTGAGTCCCCCTCCTCCTTGAGGGAAAGGGGGACCGGGGGACATTATATGGTTCGGGGCCCGGTCGACCCCTTGGGTCAAACTGTATCCCCGAAGGTTTAAAACTCTTAATTTTTGGTATCAAACCCAACACAAGAGCTAGAGAGTAAGCAGATTTCCGTCCTCTCCCCCCCCCCCCGTCTCCCCTTTTGGGTTTTCCAGCCAAGAGGGTTCGATTTGTGGGAGGGCACTTTTTACCACCGTACTTTTTCCCGGGCGAAAGACGTAATTCTGCCCACCCCCCAAAAATACGGGAGTTCACAAGGAAACCCGCAGGCTCAGGAAAGTTCATCAAGGGGAAAAATTAGAATCAAAAAAAGTGCGCCCAAAAGGGCCCCCCTCCCCAGGGTCAAGTCCACAAGGGCTACCCATGTAAAGAGAGCTGGGGGTCTGAGGTGGGGGGGGTGACTACTCTACTGTCCTTGGCCCTGCAAAAACAAGAGCACTAAAGGGTGCTGGCAAAGCATATAAGTGCAAAAGGATCTGAAAATTACGGTTTTTTACTTTTTTTCCCAAAATCATTTTAAAACTCAGAAGCAATGAGTAAAGCGAGCAAGGGGCCCCCGGGCCCGGGGTAGCTCTTTGGCAAAAGACTTTGTATATATTTGCTGCTGCTTTTTAAACAAGGTTTCGCTCTAAAAGCTTCAACACGAGTGTCTGAGAATTTGGCACTAGTTTATAACGTTTATAGTCGCGTTAGATAAAATAAAAGTGAAACTTATTAACTTTTGAAAAAAAATGAAATAAAATTGAGGCCGTAAAAAAATTAAAAAATTTTGTAATAAAAAAATAAATAATAAAAAAAAAAAAAAATTAAAGTACATTTTAATAAAAAATGTTCCCCGGGAAATCCTACTAAATGACCCATAGTGGTGTTTGCCCAAGTGGGGGCTGCTCTCAAGGGGGAACTGTTCTATCTGGCTCCCGAAACTAGTAGGTCTCAGTCCACTACAAATTATAATTTCTGACAAGTCCCCCCCTAAAAACCGCCTTGCCGCGGGGGGGGGGTTTTGAGGTCCCAGGGATCGGGTGACCCGGGCCCAAAGGGGCCCCATACTGGAGGGGTCACCTGAGGGATGAGACAAAATGGTTTCCCTTTTGCCCAAGGCCTGTGAGAGGGGGGGGTGCACCCACCCCTGTTATTCCACTTGGCCCCGGGAGAACTCTCCCACTGTGTTTGCCGTGCGGGCTCCCGTTTTACCGGAGACGGGATCCTGGAGGTTGAGCGTGCTGCACGCTGCGCCCTGCAGCTAGAAACACACCTTTTTGGGTCCTTTATTGGGGTTAACGGGCGGCTTATCAGGCCCGGTAAAGTCAATGGGCGGGTCAAATATGGCTAGGGTCAAGCATACTTTTATCCGGTAGCGCATAGCCCCCGACTCCCTCATACTGAAATATGGCTGGAAATTTTCCCATTACCCCTGTGGCTTTTGGGGAGATTTTTGACCCCAAACATAGTTTTCCCCGTTGGACTCCATGGTGGTGGGGGGTTGGGGAAAATAAAGAATTTAAATTTGTTGAGTACTAAAAATTTACAAAGTCTACTCCTCCCTGACGCCAAAACCAATCCCCCGACCATTTCCCCTCGGGGAACATCCTTTGTCATTTTGGAACCTTTTCCCCTTTCCCAAAGGGCAAGAAGGGGAATCGAAAATGTTCCCGGGCTCCCAACCCAGGTAAAAAGGGGGAAAAGCCTCATCCCCAAAGGGAAAATTTTCCCGGGTAAAATGAAAACTTTTCATATAAAAAGTACCTAGTAGTTAAAAACCATTAAAGGTGTATCAATCAGGGATCTTGTATTTAAAGTACCAAAAAATTGTTAAAGTATTAAACGTGATCCTCGCATCCCCCACACGAGAGGGTACCTATAGTTTGGGTTTCGTCACAACAGATGACCGTCTGCGTGCGAATCGACTTCCTGGGGCTAAAGTTTCATGTTCTCCTCCAAAACCCTAAATCGGTTAAGGGAATTGTTTTTTTTCCCGAGACCTGTGGTTTTCGGGGAAACTGTTGGGGAAAACAAAAATTTTAATGTTGGCAGTAAAACGTTTTAAAGAAGAAATTGAGGGTTTTGGGAAACAGCTACACCGCCCCCTTTCAAAAACTTTTAATACTTTGGGTCCTTCCCAGAACTTTAAGTTGGCAGGGGTCCCACCTAAAGGAAAACCCCCTATTACCCAACCCTATGCGGGCTTCCACTGCCGGGGGTTTAGGGGCATGGAGCCACTCTTGCCGTTTTAAGGAAAATGGAAAACCAAAAATATTTTTAAAGTGGGTACGACGGGCCCATAAAAGGAGATACAACTGTCCCCCCAATTGCTTTACCACTGCAAGAGCTCTGAACTTCTTCAAAGCTGTAAAATAAAATTTGAAAAAGAAGTTTTGTAAAAAGGAAGGAAAATTTAGTTTTCCGGGGAAAAAGGACGTGCCCTTTTGTGCTGTTTCACGCCAGGTAATCCTTTGTTTGGGTTCTGGCCCATCCTCCTTCCCCCCAAAACCCTTTCCCTTCCAATCTTCTTCACCACACACTCTGCACTTTTTTTAAAACCTCAGTCCCCAATTCTGAAACCCCTCTGCGTTTTCCACCAAAACGGAGTAGGGTGAGGGGTCTATGAGGACTCCTCCTCCCAAAGTAAGTCTTTGGACCACGGGTGAGGCTCCAGAGGCCTAAATGGTGAAGCCCCAGCTGCCACCATATCCAAGGGGCCTCTGCTGCTGGGCAGAAGCCCCTAACCAAAGGCTGGGGTTTGTCCTTTCCCCAGGAAAAGGTCCGATCTTTTTTCAAAACTCATTTAAAGGGGGGGGTTTTTGGGCCGTCAGGAAGGGCTCCAGGGTCTCAACAGTAAGCTCCAGCTGCCACCAATCCAAGGGGCCTCTGCTCTAGGAAAATTGCCCCAAAGCAAAGCCTCAGGTCCTTTCTTTGTCCAGGCAAAGAATCCTGACCTGTCAAAAGGAACCCTGTGGAACATTTTCCCGGGTAAAAAACCCCTCAAAAAAACTCCCCAAGATCCGGGAAAAGGGCAGCCAAATTTGGGGGAAAACCTTGACCACAGGTGCTGCCAAACCCTTATAAAAAAATGTTTAAAAAACGGAAACAAATCCAAGGGAACTGTCGGGGAATTCATGCAAAATGGGAAAACGGCAACACTGAAGTTATGAAACCCGTTTGTGATCTACAGAATTTGACCGGGAAATCATCCGATTCCCTGAAGGTTTCCCAAATTCAGCCCATTAGGGGACTTTTTGAAAGGGACCTCATGGGGGATAGCAGGGGTACGTCAAGATACCCCCTTCCCCGGGCCATCCCCTGCGCAACCTCGGTAGGCTGTGAGAATGGCTTGACCAACCTTAAAACTGTTGCTCATCTACCTTCCTCCCAAAAATTCAACATAAATTTTTGGGAAATCTACTTGGGGATTGCCCCTCCATTTCTATCTTGGGAGATTTCAATGGTCGGCATCCCTCGGGGGAACCTTTGTGAAACCCCTCAGGAAAGGGGCCTTGGAGCCCCTTGCCCTAAAGTAGATGCAGTTTTATTGAACAGGACACCCCCCCACACATTTCCCAAATTCAAACTGGGACATTCTCCTATGACCTGCAATTGTCTCACCTGATTCACGATAATTTCATTTGGGCAGTTTGGAAGATTACATGGAAGGACCATTTTCCAATATTTTTTGGAGGAGGTGAAGGGTATTCCCCCCAAAGGGGTGCAGAGATGGCGACTTGAAAAAGGGGCTGGAATCTTTTTAGATAAACTGCAGTATTGCATGGATCTGTGAATAAATTTCCATGTGTTCAAGATGCTGTTAATCACTCCCCCTCACAATTCCCCTTGCACCCAGAAGCATCCTTCCAAAAGTAGGGGGCATTCCGCCCGACCTCCAGTACCTTTTGGGGTCTGATAAATGCAAAAAGCGTCAGAGCAAGAAAGCTGCTTAAAGGGCTTTGAAACGACGCCCCCGTGTTAACCTTGACCATTACAAAAAGACCCGCCAAGGCCCGCGAGTGCAAAAGGGGGCCAGACGGACGTCATGGAACATATGTCTCCTTTTTAACTCTGGGCCCCCCCAGCTGGTATGGGGCAAAGGGGCGTAAGATCCTGGAAAAAGGGACTCACTGTCCCACCTGTTTGAAGATTGATGGAAATCACACAGATAAAAAGATTTTCTAATGACTAGTAAATCCATGGGAGAGATCTCCTCTGAGCATCTTCCCTGCCCATTCTCCACTCTTCGGGCTGAAAGGAACAAAACCCCCTGTCGTTCTTCAGTAGGACTGCACAGAAAATTCCATACAACTTCCATTTTTGACAAGGAGATGGACTTGCTTTTTCAGCTCTGCCGGGAAAACTGCCCCAGGAAATGACGTATTTCCCTCCAAAAGATATCCCTTTCCAGAGAATCCCAAATTCTTGTTGGACCTATTCAAAAGGATATAGGGGGGTACGTGCCATCCACATGGAAAGGTCTATAAACATTCCGTCCCTAAACCTGGAAGGATGCTTTCCACACCAGGAAATTACAGACCATTTTCCCTCACCACTGCATCTGCAACTGTGGAGAAATGGAAAATTTGGTTGACATGATGCAAAAAGGAAAAAGTGCTGACTTCATTCAAAATGGGGTTTTGAAATTGGATCGACACAGATGACTTGTAAGGGTGGAACGCTATACAAATTCCTTCGACAGCGACTTTAAAAAGCGTCTTTTCTTTGACCTTGAAAGGCTTAATCTACTTGGACATGGGTACCAAGAAGTTTTATACATTGGCTAAGAGGAGCATTACCTACCTTCATACAAAGCTTCCTTGCTAAAAAATTTTGGTTCGGGGGGAAAAATTTTCTCTAAACGGAAGTCAGCTGGAAGGGTCCCACAAGGAGTGTCTTAAGTGTGACCCTGTTTGCCATTGCTATAAATGACATTGTAAAAGGGTGTTCCAAGTTCTTCTCATGTAATCTGTATGTGGGTTTCTTTAAAACCCGTCTGCTCAGAGGAAACTTACGGATGTGCAAGGGCACTCGGGTGCAATAAAACAGTTGTCAGTGGGCACTATCATGGGGTTTAAATTTTCCCCCCGCAGCCCCGGCTATACTTTCCACAAACGAGAAAAATTTCCCTCCTTCCCCCTTTTAGGAGCAAAACCCATGAAATTTTCCAAAAGGTGAAGTACTTGGGGCAATTTTTGACTCAAGGGTTAATGGGTGCCTCACACAACATTGAAAGAAAGGTACAAAAGCCTTAGTATTTTGCGGGTTCTTTCACACTTCTTGGGGTGCGACCGCCAAAGCTACTACGGCTTTACCGGCGCTTTTTCGTAGTAAGCTTTATTTGGATGTGAAGCTTTTTCATCTGAACTCCCACGTTCTACGGATTTGACCTCGGTTTTATAATGAACTCCAGAACGTACTGGGGGTTTTCAGGTCTTCACCTGGGTCCCCGTATGCTGAGAGTGGGGAAAACCCCCTCTTTCATTACACCGAGAATACTGACCCGATTTACTACACGAGACTACAAGGATTCCAGGATCTCCACCCAATTGGTTTTCAACCCCCCTTTAAAATAGCCCATCCTATGGGAGGAGAATGAGGAAACTTTTGGAAGATCTTTTTTTAGTTCACAAGGTTCTGGCTGTTGGAATTCCCCAAATTTTCCCCCTTGGGCTATCAATTGAGCTGATTTAGTCGGGAAATTGGGAAAAGGGGGGAGATCCGAAAGGAAAATCCGAGGAAATTTCTTCGCACTTTCTAATACCGGGATCAAAGGGAATTTATACAGATGGTTCGAAAACTGAAAATGGGGTGGGTTTGCACTGAGCAGAAAGATTGCATCTGCACTTTCCGCACCTCGATCTTTACTGCGAGTTACATCCATCCTTGCACTTAAAATGACAAGATCTTACGAACCATTTTGTTGTGATTTTATTGTGACTCTCGTAGTGCCTTACAAGCAAACAAAAGCTTAAAATCATCACTCCATTAATGGGGGGGTTAAGATTGGGGTTTCACTGATGTCAACACGTAAAAAGTAAACCCATTTGGGTGCCAGCGCAGTTGGTATCATGGGAATGAGCGGCTGATCGAAGGCAAAGCCTGCCGCTCAGCCTTGTGATGCTCGTTTTCCTCTCCCACCACCGCCCGAACCCCACAAAGTTTCTTCGTGATAATGGGGGGAAAAATGGAGGGTACCTCCAGAAACAAAACTGCGAGACTTTGAGATACCTTTTTGTTACGACTGCATCCATCCCAAACCCAAAAGTGGGAAGTTGTATTAACAAGAATAAACGGGCACCAAGACTGCTCTGGGGCCAATGTGGCTAAAAAAGAAGCACTTTGTAAAGGATCCAAGGCCCCTTAAAGACGCACATGTAGTGGAAAGATTTCAAAAATTCTCAGACCCCAAAACGTTGTCTTGTCTCCCCAATACACTAAAACGATTGGGGGGAAATTTTACATAGAGGGTCTTATTAATTTCCTTTGGGAGACTAAAATTTTTTAAAAAAATTTAATTAGCATAAAGTTTATGCAATAATTTTTTCACTTAGAGCATAATATTTTTTGCTTTGATTTTTAAACTATTTATTATTATTTGAAGATTTTATTGTAGATTTTTAAAATTTTTAAATTTTAATATTTTTGTTACAAGGTATTTTGCCGCTAAAGACCTTACTGTTGACGCGGGAGATAATTTTTAAAAAATAATCATCTGACGAGAATAATCGAAACCGGTCAAAACCTCTTTTGTATTGTGAAGATATTCATTCTCATTCATAACTTTATATTACACGGCGAGAAAAAGACATTCCCTTGAGGGGTCAAAAAGCAAGTGTCATAGGGGAATCGCCGCCGTCGGGGCCCTCGCATAAGTTAAACGCCGAACCCCGGGTTTTAGGAAAGGCACCAATCAGGCAAGGCTGGACTGCCCAAAAATCCTCTCAAAAAAGAATTGGAGGGCTGTTTTCCGTATGGAAAAAATGCTGCTAAAAAGAAAAAAAAAATTTATTAATATATATAATTTTTATATTAATATATTATATATTATATATATACAATTTCACATGTATGTTTTGATTACGTGCGTGTGTGTGTGGTGAAAAGGTTTAAAGGTGAATGTGTTATATTTAATAACAAGTATATATACATACAATATAGTATGTAGCATGTATGTATTTTTCAAAACCTGTTGTGCACATGTGTGCACGCGCTTGCTGTTTTGTTTTGAAAGCAGACACACATGTACCGTGATGTATAAATGCCCACATAAACCCTGTAACCACGGCATTGCAAAAATTAGGGTTTGTCTTTCTAGATCGATGGTGATCCCACTGCTCCTTGTAGTTAAAAATTCCTCTATACAAAACATTTACTGCTTGTGGATCTAAATAAAAAAGGCTTCGGATCACTCTGAGGAAAAAACCGAGCCAGAGTCCCAAAGCGATCGTTGTCGCAACGACCCCGTTCTGGCAACTCCTGCGACACCCCGGTTCCAACCCCTATCGGGGCTATCCGTCGTTTCTAGTGTCTGCTGCATGGGCAAAGCTTGTTCCTCCATTCTTTCCCCAGTATTGCTGTATCATACGGGAGGGGGGTAGAGGCAACAATCCCATCGATATAACAACATTCCCATCATTGTTAAAAAAAGTAAAAATGCATCACACACAACACACACACCACACACACCACACACAACAACACACACAAAAACCCACACACACCACCCCAACACACACACACACACCACACAACCACCACACACCACACACACACAAACACACACACACACCAACACACCCACACACCCCCAACACACACACCCACATATATATTTTATATATGTTATACATATATATAATATATATTATATATTATATAAAATTATATATATATAATATACTATTTATGTTTTTTCCGCATGGTCCGGGGTTAGCATGGTTAAGCTTAGATCTCATGGCCCCGATTCATTCCCTCCCGCGGCGTCGAAAAAAATGCCTGCGCTTTGACTGCTGGCTCGACCCAAAAAAACGACTACGCCTTGAAATAAAACGCGGTCCCGCCGTGGCACGGGAAGGCATTTTGTTAGGAAGGGGCCCCAATCAGGCAAAGTGTATTTCCAAAAAAAATCTCGACTGCCGCGTGGTCCAGTGTTTAGAGCACGGATTCCAAACTTCAAGGTCCCGAGTTCAATTCCCCGCCGGGGGGTCATAAAAAGCCTGCGCTCTGCTGCTCGCTCGAGCCCTCTCAAGGCAAAAAAAGCATATCGCCTTTTTGCAACGCACGTGTCGTGGGGGAATTCACCGCCTGGCAAAACCCCGCCTTGTTTAATTAGGGAAACCCAAATCGGGCAAGGGTGGCACGCCATTATAAAATCTCGTAAAGGTTTTTAGAGAGGCCTATCCCTGCGTGGAATGAAAACTTTTTTAAAAAAAACATATATGTAACTATGCATATTTTGCCCTTTCCCCCCGTCGTATCGAAGTATTTAGAGGGGACTAACCCTTCGTAAAGAAAATTTTTTTTATGTTTACACTGATTCGAAGGCAAACTAACCTTAATCATCAAAAATGTCAAAAAGATCCATTATAAGTCTCAGACAATAAAAATAATAATATATTTTATATATATATATATATATATTATATATAATTATATATATATAATATATATATATAATATAATTATATATATTTATATAATATATAAATAATTTTATTTTTATATTAAGGGAACCTATAAGGACCCTTTTAAATTTTAAAATTTTATATATATTAATTTTATTAATTTTATATTAATTATTTATAAATAATCTATTTTAGGGAAAACCTATAAGACACCACCCCCCACCCAACCCCACACAACACACACACACACACACACACCACACATTTTAAAAATTAATTATATATAATTTATTAATTATTATATAATATAATATATATATATATATATATATATATAATATATATATATATATATATATATATAAGTGTGTGTGTGTGTTGTGGTTTTGGTGTGTGTGTGTGTGTGTGTGGTGTGTGTGGGTTTTGTGTTTTTTGTGTGTGTGGTTTTGGGGATATATAAATTATTAATTTTATATATAAAATTATATATATTATATATAATTCCTGTATACATATACAAGGAATATAAATACATATACATAACAACACACACACACCACTCAAAACCCCAAAAACACACCACACCCCACACACACACACAAACACACACCACACACACACACAACACACACAACACCCCACAAAATTATATATAATTTTATATAATATATATAATATTTTATATATATATTTAAATTTCCACATATATATATAGCAATTTACAACACACACGCCCCAAAACACACACACACACACAAAAACACACACACAACCACACCACACACACACCCCAAAACACACACACACACTCACACAAATATATAAAATTTAAAAATTTTATATATATATATTTTTATTTGTGTGGTGTGTTGTGTGTGGTTGTGGGGTTGTGTGTGTGTGTGTTTTGTGTGTGTGTGTGGTGTGGTTGTGTGGCTGTTGTATGTAAAAATGCATAATTATATGGTGTATATATATATTATTTTAAAAATATATATATATATAATATAATATTTAAAATTTTATATTGTGTGTGTTTTTGGGGGGTTTTGGGGGGTGTGTGTTTTGTGTGTGTGGGGTTTTTGTGTGTGTGTGGGTGTTGTTTTTTGTTGATGGTTGTGTTGGTGTGTATTAAGTTTTTTAAATTTCCTTTTATATGTTACAGGAATAATATATTTTTATAAATTATATATAAATAATTTTATATATCCCACCCACCCACACAAACACCACCCACACACCACACACCAACCACACACACCCACACCACCCCCCCACACACACACATAAATTATATATTTTATATTTTATTAAATTTATAGATAATTTTATATTATTTGTATATATAAATTTTATATTATATAATATATTTTATATATTAATATATTATGTGTGTGTGTGTTGTGTGGTGTGTTTTGTGTGTGTGTGTGTGTGTGTGTTGGGGTGTCCTTATAGCTTTCCCATTTTTATTTTATATATATTATTAATTTTTAAAAATATATATATAATTAATATAAAATATATATTATTCCTTTTAGGCTTTCCCTATATATTAAAAAAATATATATATTATATTAAAATATATATATTATTTTATAATATATGAAAATTATAATATATATATTATTATATAATATATAATATAATAATTATAAAAAAATATTATTATTATTGTCTGCTGACTGTATCAAAGGATCTTTTTTACAGTTTTTATGATTTAAATCTGTTTGCCTTCGAATCAGCTAGTAACTGAAATTTTTTACGAAAGGATGTCTACCTCTAAATATTAGATCGCGGAAGGGAAAACTATGCTAGTAACATTATTTTTTTTTTTAACAGCCATTCTTCCCACGCAGGGCTGGGCCCTTCTCTCCATTACTGAGAGTTTTTAATGGCAGTGCCACCCTTGCCTTTTGGATCCCCTAATTAATAAAGCGCGGTTTGTGCCTGGCGGGCTTCCCTACGCCCGGCGTTTACTTAAAAGGGCGATATTCGTTTTTTCCCCTTGGTGGGGCTCGAGCGAGCAGTCAGAGCCGGATTTTTATGACCCGCGGGGGGGGAATTGAACCGGGACCGGGGTGGGAAACCCCGTGCTCTAACCACGGACCATCGCGGCGTCGAGTTTTTAATGGAAATACCACCTTTGCCTATTGGAGCCCTTCCTAATAAAATCCCTTTTCGCCGCTGCCACGGCGGTGACCTGCGTTTCTTCTAAAGGCGAATGTCGTTTTTTTGGGGCTCAGCCGCAAAAAAGCGCAGGCATTTTTACGATGCGCGGGGGGAAATTAAACTGGACCATGAGATCTAATGCCAACCATGCTCTAACCACGGGACCTCGGGGAAAGTCAACATATATTATATATATAAAAATAATATATTATATTATATATATATATATATAATATATATATGTATAACAATATAAATATATATATGTTGTTTGTGTGTGTGGTGTTGTGGGGTGGGGTGTGGTGTGTGGTGTGTGTGTGTTGTGTGTGTTGTGGGGTTTGTTGGGGTTTTGTGTGTGTGGTTGGTGGTGTGGTGTGTGGTGTGTGTGGGTGTGTGTTGTGTGGGTGTGTGCTGTGTGGGTGTGTGTGTTGCATGCTTTAAACTTTTTGTAAAAATGAGGTAATTTTCATTTTCGATGGCTTTGTTCCCTCTCCCCATCCCGTATAGATACACCAAATACCGGGGCAAAAAAAGTGGGAACAAGCTGTTGCCCATGCCAACCTAGCACGACGGCATAACCATTGGTTTGGCACCAGGGGTGTGCGGAGTTCCCCGAACGGGGTCGCTTGCGACAACGATCTCCCTTTGGGACTCTGGCTCGGTTTTTCCTCAGAGTTGACCCCTAACCTTTTCATATATAGAGCCACAAGGCAGTGATTGTTTTTTGTATAGAGTGAATTCTTACTCAAGGCACGTGGGGTATCACCACGTATCTATGAAAGACAACCTAAATTTCATGCCGTGTGTGTACATGGTTATGTGCGGCATTTATACCCACTGTACATGGTGTCTGCATTCATACACACAAAGCAGCGCGTGCACACTGTGCACACCCGGATTTAAAAATATCATACATGCAAATACTATATATGTATGTATTATACTTGTATATATATATAACACATTCCACATCACACATTCACCCACACACCGCACAAATAAAACACTACATTGGTAATATTATATAATATATATATATTATTATATATATAATATATAAATTTTATAATTAAAAATTTTTTTTTCTTTTTTTACATCTTTTTCACTACAGGAAATCAGCCTCTCCATTCATTTTTTGAGAGGATTTTGCATCTCAGCCTTCCTATTGGATGTCCTTCCTAAAAACCGGGGGTTTGGGCGTTTAACTCCTATGCGACGCCACGGCGGGATTCCCTTACACTTCCCTTTTACCCCTCAAGGCGAATTTTTTTTCTCCCGGTATTTTAAAAAGTTATAAATAGAATGAATATTTTCACAATACAAAAATGGATTTGACCGGTTTCGTTATATCTTCTCAGATTATGATTATTTAAAATTATCGCCCGTCAACAGCAAGGTCATTAGCGGCGAATCCCTTGTTAACTAAAATATTAAAATTTTAAAAACTTTAAAAATCTTCAAAAAATATTTTTAAAAATAATAATAAAGATTAAAAAAAAAGCATAAATATTATCCTAAGTGCATAAAATTATTGCAAAAACTTTATCAAAATTAAAATTTTTTAAAAATATTAGTCTCCCTAAGGAAATTAATAAGCCCTCTATGTCCCTCCCCCCCAATACTTTTTCAGTGTAAGGGGGAGACAAGTCTACGTCTTTGGCTGAAAATGTTGAAAATCTTTCCATACATTGCGATCGTTAATGGTTTTGGGCATCCTTCAAAAAGTGTTCTTTTTTAGCCATCAGGCCCGATCACTTTGTGCCCGATTCTTAGTTTTTTTTTATAAATTTCCATTTTTCGGTTGGGATGGTGCTATCGCCTACTGCCAAGGTCATCTCTAATGTCTCGCATTTTTGTTTCTGGGGGTATGCCCCCTTTTTCCCTCCATTTATCCGAGCAACTTCTGTGCTGGGTTTCAGGTCGTGTGGGGGAGGGGAAAAAACGACTCACAAGGCTGAGCGGGCTCCTTTCCTTTCTGTCATCGCTCATTCCCATTTATAAAAACATGCGCGGGCACCCAACATGAGTTATCTTTTTACGTGTTGACACATGCAACCCAATCTTAACCCCCTCCTAAGGGATTATGATTTTAAGCTTTTTATTGCTTGAAGGCATACGAGAGTCAAAATTATCCACAGAAGGGTTTTCTAGATCTCTGTCATTTTAAACTGCTGCAAATGGCATGTAACTCTGCAGTAAGATCGGGCTGCTAGAAAAAGATGCCAGATCATTTTCCTTCTCTCACGCTGAAAAACCCCCCCTTTTTCAGATTTCAAACCCATCTGTAAAAAAATTGACTGATCCCCGTATTTAGAATGTGCTGAAAAAATTTCTCTCGCTTCTGCTTCGGATCTCTCCCCTTTCCCCAATTTCCCGCAAAATCCACTCAACTTATTATCCAGGCGGAAGGGGGGAATTTCCAAACGCCAAAACCTTGTGAGACTCAAATTAAGATTTTCCCCCAAAATTCCTCATCCCCTCCAAGGTCGGCTACTTCGGGGGTTTTAAAAAAATCTGGTGTAGGAATCCGGGAATCCTTTGTACTCGTGTAGTAAATCAGTTCATGTATTCTCGGGTAATGAAAGGGGGTTCCCACTCTCGCATCGGGACTCCAAGGTGAGCCCTGAAACCCCCCAAAAGATTCTGAGAGCTTCATTTAAACCCGATTTAAACACCCTAAACAGTGGGAGTTGCAATAAATAACTTCACATCCAAATCAAGCTTACTAAAAATAACCTGGGTAAACCCGTAGTACGTTGTGCGGTCTGCCCCCCAAGATAGTTTTAAAAGAACCCCCGAAAAATCAAAGTTTTTGTACCTTTACTTTCAACTTTTGATTTGAGGCCCCCCTGAAGCCTTGATCAAAATTAAAACCCAAAAATTCACCCTTGGACAAATTTCAGTGGGTTTGCTCCTAAAAAAGGGGGAAAGGGATGGAATTTTCCTCTTTGTGGAAATGTAAGCCGGGTCTTGTTTGGGGGAAATTTAAACCCCATGATATTTTTCCCCCTGAAAACCGATTTTTTGCACCTGCATGTGTCCTTGCACTCCGTAAGTTTCCCTCCTGAGCTACAGTGTAATCATCCACTTTCAGATTACATAGACAATTGGAACCCTTTACAATGTCTTTTGAAATGGCAAACAGGGTCCACTTAAACACCCCCTTGTGGGACCCCTTCCACGATCTTCCAGTTAGAAAAACTGTTTCCCCCCCGAACTCAAAATTTCCCTGTTACAAGGACTTTGTATAAAGGGTAGGAATGCTCCTTTTAAAGCCAATTTTTCATACAACTTCTTAGTATGCCATGCTTCCAAGTAGTTTAACCCTTTTTTAAAGGGGTAAAAGAAGACTGCTATCATGTGACTCGCTGTGCGAAGGAATTCTGTAAGCATTTCCTCCTTAAAAGTCCCTTTTGGGGTCGTCTCAACTTCTAACCCTTTGATATGGAGTCAGCACTTTTCCTTTTCTAGCATCCATGCAACCTGAATTTTACCATTTTCTCCTCACTTCAATGCAGTTTGGGGGGGAAAATTTGGTCTTAAATTTCCTGGTGTGGAGCATCCTTTCCAGTTTTTGGGACAGAATGATTATAGACTCTTTTCCTGTGGGTGGGACTGTACCCCCCCCTAAAATTCCCATTGAAAAGGTCCAACAAGAACTTTTGGGATCTCTCTGGTAATGAATATATTTTTGGGATGGAATATCGCCTTCCTGGGCTCTTCCGGGAAGCTGCAAGCAGATCCTCTCCTTGCTCAAAAAAGGGAAGTTGATGGAAGTTCTGCGAGTCCTACTGGAACACACGGGTGTTGTTCCTGTTCGCCCAAGAGTGGGAAACGGGGAGTGTAAGATGCCCAAGGAGATCTCTGCCATGGTTTACTAGCTCATTAGCACATCTTTTTTTTTCTGTGATGATTTCCTCATCTTCAAAAACAGGTGGGGACAGTGATGTCCCTTTCCCCGCGATCTTACCACCTTGTCCCCTACCCATGCTAAGGGGTCCCAGGTTAATCAAGGGGACATCTGCTCCAGCGTCCCCTTGGGCCCCCTTGCCTCGCCTGGCCTGGCCGGGTCTTTTTGTAAAGGACAAGGTTACATCACTGGGCTCGTTTTTAAATGCCCTTTAAAGCGCTTTTTTTTGCTCTGACGCTTTTTTTGGCATTATCAGACCCCATGGTACTGGGAGGTCGCGGTAATCCCCTACTTTTTGGGGAAAGGATGCTTCTGCGCAAGGTGAATTCGTGTGTGAAGTGATTAACGCACTTGAACCCTGGAAATTTATTCACAGATCCTCAATACGCAGTTGATCTAAAAAAATTCCATCCCATGTTAATCGCATCTCTGCACTCCATTGGGTGGAATACATTTACCCCCTCCAAAAAATTTTTAAAAAAGGGCGCTTCCCGTAAATCTTTCCCTAAACCCGCCAAGTGAAATTCCTGTGAATCAGGTGAACAAATTTACAGGTCTATATTGGAAATGTCCCCTTTTTAATTTGGAAATGTTGGGGTGTCACTGTTCCATAAAAATGCTTACTCTTGGAGCAAGGCTCAAGGCCCTTCCTCGGGGCCCAAAATGTCTCCCCAGAGTGATCCGCCATTTAAAACTCCCAAAAGTAAAATGGGTGTGGCAACGCCCAAGTAATCTTCCAAATCATTTATGTTGAATTAGTGGGGAAGGTAGTAATGCAACATGAGTCGTGTCAAACCCATTCTCACAGCCTTCACCTGCAGTGTTGTCTGCAGGGGGAGGCCGGAAGGGAATATCTTACGACCATTACTGCTACTCCCCCATGAGGTCCATTGTCAAAAATCCCATAAGGGCTTTAATTTTGGAAACCTCTCAGGGAAAACGGGTATTTTCCCCGGTCATAAACCTTGTGCTACCAATGGGTTACTAACTTCAATGTTGCGTTCTTCCATTTTGCATGAATTCCCTGACGTTCCTTGGGTTTTACCGTTTTTAAACTATTTTTTTATAGGTGTTTGGGGCACCGTGTCAAAGGGTTTTCCCTCACCTTAGGCTTCCCTTTCCCCGGGTCTTGGGAAGTCTTTTGAGGGGTTGTTTACCCGTGGAACTGTTTCCCCAAGGGTTCCTTTTGACAGGCTCAGGATTTCTTTGCCCGGACAAAAAACGGACCCCGGGCTTTTTCTTCAGGGGGTTCTGCCTAGCAGCAGAGGCCCTGTGATTGGTGGAGCTGAGCTGTCACTGTTGAGACCCCCCCGGCCCTTCCTACGGCTCCAAAACCCCACCTTGAAATGAAATCTTTTGAACGACTCAGGTTCCCTTTTCCTGGGCAAAAGGACAACCCCCAGCCTTTTTTTCAGGGCATTCTGCCTACAGCAGAGGCCCCTTTTGGTATGGGCAGCTGGGGCTGTCACCATTGAGGCCTCTGGGGCCTCACCTATGGGTCCAAAAACCTTACTTTGGGGGGAGGATCCTTCAATAACCCCCTCACCCTACTCCGTTTTTTGGTGGAATTCGCCAGAGGCGTTTCAGCAAATTGGGGCTGAGTTTAAAAAAAGTGGCAAGGGGTTTTGGGGTAAGAACATTTTAAGCAGGGTTGGTGGGAAGGGGGGGCCAAACCAACAAAAGGGTTTTCCTGGGTGTGCAAACGCACACGGCACGTCGCTTTTCCCCTGGAAAAATAACTTTCCCTTGCTCCTTATTATAATACTTCTTTCTCAAATTTGTACCTTTTACACGCTTTTAAGAAGCTTCATGACTTCTTTTCAGGGAACAGCATTTGGCCTGGACAGTTGCATCTCCTTTTGACCTTCACCCCTTAACACATATTCTTGGTTGTCCCTTTTCCCTTAAAACGGCAAAAGTTGCTCCCTGCCCTAACCCCGGGAGGGAAACACCGCATAGGGTTTTGGGGACATATGTTTTACTTGAGGTGGGACCCTGCCCAAATTAACTGTTCGGAAGGACCAATGTATTAAAATTAGAAGGAAGCTGTGTAGACTGTTCCAAACCCTCAACTTTCTTTTAAAACGTTTTACTGCCCTACTTAAAAATTTTTTTTGTTTTCCCTTTAAGTTTCTCCCCAAATACCTCTCGGTCTCGGGGAAAAAACAATTCCCTTTAAATGATTGAGGGGTTTTTTGAGAAACATAAACTTTCCCCCGGAAATTTCGCATATCGACGCAGAGGTCACTCTGTCTGGTGAGAAAACCCCAAATATTAGGGTACCATCTCGCTGTGGGGTTGCGGGATCAGTTGACATACTTCAAAATTTTTTGGTACTTCGAAAATTCAGACCTGTTGAAACCTTCAATGGCTTAACTACTGGTACTTACTATAAAAAGTTTTTTATATTTTCCAGGTAAATTTCCTTATGGATTGAGACTTTTCCCTTCTTCCCGGGTTTTTGGGGGCCCCGGGGAAACCCTTTCGTTCCATTCTTTCCCTTTGGAAGCTGGGAAAGTTCCAAGTGACAAACGGGGTGTTCCAGGGGAAGGGCGGGGATTTCGTAGTCGTCAGGGGGAGAGTAGATCTTTTTAAATTTTTAGTACTCTACAAATTGAATTCTTCATTTCCTCAACCCCCCACCCACCAGGGGGTCCAAAGAGGGAAGCTATAGTTGGGCTCAAATCTCCCACACCACAGGGGTAAAGAGGAAAATACCAGCCACTATTCAGTACTGATGGCAGTCGCGGGGCCTTCCCCCCCGCTAAATAGTACCTGCTTGACCCACCATATTTACCAGCCGTTACTTCCGGGGCCCTTATCAAACCGCCCGTCTAAACCAAAAAGGACCAAGAGGTGTGTTGCTACTGCGGGGGCAGCGTGCAGCATCGCTCAACCCCAGGACTCCCCTCCTGGTAATACGGGATGCCCCCACGGCAAACACACGTGGGAGAGTTCCCCGGTCCCAAAATGGAATTAAACCCGGGGGGGGGTGCACCACCCTCTCACAGCCTTGGTGCCCAGGAAGCCATTTTGTCTCATCCCTACTGGTGAAACCCCCCCTATGGGTACCCTTGCCGGGTACCAGATCTTGGGGCCTCAAGCCCCCCCCCCGCGGGAAGGCGGCTTCCTTTGGGGGGGACTTCGTCAGAAAAAATTAAATTTTTATGGACTGTGTCCCCTCTATTACGGGGGCTCAGACTAGAACTTTTTTCCCCCTTAGAGCAGCAGCACTTGGGCCAACCCATCTAGGGTCTTCGTAGGATCCATCCCTGGAACTTTTTTATATACTGTACTTTTAATTTTTTTTTTATTTACTTATTTATTTATTTATTTACTTATTTTTAAATTCCTTTTACGGCCTCATTTTAATTTCTATTTCTTTTCAAAAAT
>NW_023647829.1:0-7068 GCF_015228065.2 Penaeus monodon
GCACCCCGGATTTGGTCTTTCGTAGATACGTCACGTGCAGACAACAAGAAGATACACAGTGGGGCCTGACTGCTGCCCCGCTTTCGGGCTTGCTGTCAAAGGGTATTGAGGTCCCCATCAAAACAATCCACTCCCGATGGTCCCGTGGGTTTGAGCACTGGACTCCGACCCTCGTGTCCCCAGTTCAACTCAATTTAAAACAATGGCCCATTTCATTTTTTCGACGTCTGGCAGTCATAAAAAAAGACTGCTGGCTCGAGCCCAGAAAATGACATATCGCCTTGAAAGCCAACTCGGTGTCTAGGGGAAGTCACCCTGTGGCACAACCGCGGTTGATTAGGAAAGGAACCAATCGGGAAGGGGAAAACTCCCTATAAACCCCTCAGTAATGGGTTTAGAGAGGCCCCATTTCCTGCGTGGAATGAAAGGCTGTTGGAAAAAAAAAAAAAAAAAAAAAAAAAAAAAAAAAATTATATAATATATATATATATTTATATATATATATATATAATAATTATTATAATTTTTACAACCCCCGGGGGATGGGGTTAACGCATCGAGCAGTGGGGGAAAATCAGCGTGGGGAAAACCCACCACCACACACATATTTAAAATTATATATATAATTTATATAATATATTATATATATATAATATTCTATATTTTAAAAATATATATATTAATAAAAATTTTATATAAAATATTATAATAATTTTAATTAATTTTTTTATATTAATTCATATTTTTGTGTGTGGGGGTGTGTGTTTTGTGTGTGTGTGTGTGGTGCTATTATATATTATATAATATTATATATTATAAAAAAAAAGGGGGGGGAGGGAGGAAAAGAGAGAGGAGAGTTGTATTTAGTATTTAGATATAAAAATTTTTTTTTAAATTTATATATTTTTTTTTTTTGGGGGTGGGTGTGTTGTGTGTGGTTTTTGTGTGTGTGTGTTGTGGGATGTTTTTTGTGTTTGGGTGTGGTGGTGTGTGTGTGTGGTGTGTTGTTGTGTGTTTTTTGTGGTGTGTTTTTTGGGGTGTTTATACGAATGTGTTTTTTTATTTTATATTTATTAAATATATATTAATTATTTACCCCTTATATTCCCATATTTTAATTTTTATTTATTATTTTATTTATTTTATATATATATATTAGTGTTTGTGTTTTTTGTAGCCCCCCAACCCCCAAAATATATATAAATTAAAAATTATTTATATTATATAATAAAATATATATATATGCATATTAAAGCGTTTGGTGTATGATCCTTTTTAAAGACCTAAAAATTTTTGTTAAATAAAAAATGTAAAGGAAACTTCCTTTCGGATGCAATGTTTTTACCTTCATTTTTAAAAATGGGCTCTAAATACAGACAGAGGTCAGTTATAGACTTTTTATCAAATTTTTAAAATTTAAATAACAAACCCAAAAATTTGGCGATTTTTAACATATTGTTCCAAAAATTCTTCAAAATTCGTTAAATTTATCTTTAAAATTTGAAATTTCATCGTTCAGGCATTTTCCCCTTTTTTTTTTTTTTTTTTTCTTAAATCCTTTAAGGTTATCTTCGCCATTCTTTCGTTTTTTTTAAATAACAACCCGTAATTGGCAAAAAAAATGACCAGTTATTATTATTAAAGCTGATCACAGCCTAAAAAAAAAAAGGCAACTTTTGATCGACAAAAAGTAATGGAATTGGAGGTCGTTTTACTCCTGATGGCCCCGGGGATTACTTCGATTTTCCCCGTGATTTCCACCCGAACATTTATCAAATTTGTTTACGATTCACTAAGTGCCAGGCACCCCCTGCTGTACACAGCGATTTTTTACCTCTGCCATATTCTAGTGGAATACTTTTCCATGCAGGTTTTTTTCACAATATCTTTTTGGGGTCCATTTATCTTTTCCCCTATCCCTAAATTTACCTTCAAAAAACCCAAAAATAAAACCTTTCAAAAAATAATACAGCGCAGCGTGTGCATGTATATACATAAACAACCCCACACACACAACACACACCCCCCACCACACCACACACCACCACACACCCCAAACACAATATATATATATATATAATATATATATATAATATATATATATATATATATATTTATAATTATATAATTATTATACATATAATATCAATAAAACCACACCACACTCACCACATTTATGTATGTAATATATTAATATATTATATATATTAAAATTTTTATAATATATAATATATATATTTTAAAAAATATATATTTTTAAATATTATTATATTAAATTTTTATTTATATAATAATATAATATTGTAATACAAAAAATTTTTATTAATATATTTTATATTTTTATTAATTTGTATTAAAAAATTTTTTTATAAATTTTATTTTAAAATAATTATATAATATAATTTTTAAAGGTATATAAATTTTTTTAAAAAAAATATTATATATTTAAAATTTTATTATTATTATAATTTTTTAAAATATTTTTAATTATATTTATATATAAAATTTTATTTTGTGTGTGTGTGTGGTTTCGTGTGTGTGTGGGGGTGTGTTGTGTAGTGTGTATGTGTATGTTGTTGTGTGTGTGGTGTGTGTGTGTGTGTGTGTGTGTGTGTGTGTGTGTTGTGTGTGGGGTGTGGTGTGTGTTGTGTGTGGGCTGTATCCAAGTATATTTTTAACTTATATATGTATATATGCTTATGTTGGGTTTTTATTTTTTAAAAGTTTTTTTTAAAAATAAATATATATATATAAATATATATAAATTTAAAAAAATATAATAAAAAAATAAAATCAAAATAATCATATCTACAAATAAACAAACAAAAACCCCCAAAAAAACCCCCAACAAACAAAACACCCACAGACAACAACCCCCAAACATAAAACCCCCCAAAACACACAAAACAAACCACAACCACACACAACACACACCCACACACCACACAAAACCCCCCACCCCACAACCCCACACCACACACTACCTTTCCCAAACATACAGCCACTTGCACAAGTAACGCCCATATAAAATTATATATTATATAAAATTTAATTATTATATATAATTTTTAATTATATATATATAATATTATAAAATTTTATATATATAAATATTAATTATGTGGGGACCCCATTTTTCTTCTTACTCTCTCCTTCATCCCTTTTCCTCTTTCTCTCCCTTTTTTATTTTTTCTCTCTTTTTCCCCCTTTCCCTCTCCTTTCTTCCATTCTCTGTCCTTCAGCTCCTTTATTCTTTTCCCTCGCTTTTTCCCCCCTTTTTCCTCTTTTTCTCTCTTTCCCCCCCTTTTTTCCTCTTTCTCTTTTTTTTCCTCCCCTGCCCTTTTTTTCTTTCTCTTTTCCTCCCCCCCCTTTTTCTTTCCTTCCTCTTTCTTCTTTCCTCTCATTCTCTCCCCTTCCTTTTCCTTTTTTTCTCTCATTCCTTTTCCTGGCCTCTCATTCTTTCTCCTTCCGACCGCTTTCTTCCTTTTTCTTTTCTTCAAATTTCCCCTTTTTTCTCTTTCACTCTCCCCCTTCCCTTTTTCCCCTTTCCTCTTCCTTCCCCCCCTTTTTTCTCTTTTTCTTCCTTCTCTTTCTTTCCTCTATTTTTTCCCTTTTTCTCGTTTTCTTTCCTCCCTTTTTTTTCCGTTTTGTCCAATTTTTCCCCATTTTCTTTCTCCTATTCCCTTTCCCCCCCTTTCTCTCTCCCCCCCCTTTCCTGTCTTTTTCTTTTACTCCCCTTTTCCTCCTTTTTTCTCCCTTTTCAACTTTTTTTTTTTCCCCCTCTTTTTGTTCCCCCGTTTTTTTCTTCCCCCCCTTCACTCCTCCTCATAGCCCATCGCACAGTTACCAACGCAGCGAAATACACAAACCGTTCAACTCCCCTTCCCTTTATGACATTACAAAGTGTAGAAAGAAAAATAAAACAAAGTTTTTTCTTTTTTTTCTTCTTTTTTAACAATTCCCCAACCCTTCTGACATGAAAGTCTTAAAAAAGGCCCAACCCCTCGGCAATAAATTTTTAGCAAAAATGATAACATTTTGAGTTCAACCTTTCCACTCGGGGGAGGCCACGTGCAAGTCATGGTCTCCTTCATATCGGCCAGTAAAAAAACGTGCTATTATAATTAAAGTATAAGCCTTGCTGTGTTAAAAGGGTTTTTTATCGATATTTTTGCTTTGCAAAATTAAAGTGCTTTACACCGCTCAGTATTTTCTCTTCTTTTCTAAATTTATTTTTTCTTTATTTTTTGTATATAAAATATATTATATATTTTATATTTATAAATATATAATTTTTTAAATATAAAAACTATATGTTAATATACATTTAAAATTTTTAAAATATATATAATATATTATATATAAAATATATATATATATAATAATTTTTTATATATTTTTTAAATATATATATATGTTAAAAGTAGTTTTCTGTAAAAATTAAAAAATACATTGTAAAATTTAAAGAAAACAAAAAAAAAGAAAAAAAAGAATATATTAAATTATATATATTTTTTTATATATATATTAAATATTTTTAAAAATTATATTTTATTTTTTTGTGTTGGGGGGTGTGTTGTGTGTGAAAAGAGACTCAGTTTCGAAATCCCCCTGGGTTCAACTTCAGGAGGGAAAGTTTTACCCCCTTTTATATTTAATATATATATATATATATATAATTATATATATATATTTTTTTTTGGTGTGTGTGTGGTGTGTGTGTGTGTGTGTGGGTGTGTGAATATATATGTAAATGTAAATATATAAATATATATAGAAAAAAAAAAAAATGTATATAATTTTAAATATATATATATTATAATATATATAATATATATATAATATATATATTTTTATATGACATACATATAAATATAGTAAAAATTTTCACACACACACACACACACACACACCCCCAACACACCCAACCCCCACAAAAATATATATATTTATATATATATATTTATAATATTATATATATTTTAATATATATATTATTTTAATATATATATATAATATATAAAAATTATAATATAGGAAATATTATATATATATATATTATATAATATATATTATTTATATATTTTATAATAAATATATTATATTTATATATAATATATATAAAATTTTTTATGTATGTATTAATATTAAAGGCCCGCGGGGCCAAATGGTTAGGCGTCGGAAAAGACTGTCCGACGGAAATCTGAATTCGAGGGTTCGAGTCACCGACCCCGGTTGCCCCCTTGGGCAAGGAACTTCACCTTTTTTGCCTCTCCCCTGGGGGGCCAAGCCAGCCAAGTCAAGGCTGGTCCCAAGCCCGGATAAATAGAGAGAATGATTCCCTAAAAGGTACCCCCGGGGACTCTCCGGGAAAGGTACTCATCCAAGAGCACACACATGAAAACTACAATTAAGTTTATCTGTGACCACGGCGGCTCAGACATGAACCTACCGTTAAAAAGAAGAAATTAATAAAATTATATATTATCATAATTTAAAAAATAATAATAATTTAAAACATACCAAAAAAAAATATATATGCATCAAAAATATATATATATATATATTATTTTTAATTATTATATATTAAATATTATTATATATATACATATATATACATATTTTTCATACAAAATAATATATAATTATTAATATAAAAAATATTATATAAATATATATAAACATTGTCGTAAATATATAATATATATATATATTATTATTAATAATATAACATACATACAACATACTACATAATCAACACAACCCCACCACAACAACACACAACCACACCCCCACACACACAACACACACACACACACACACACCCCCCACACAAACCCCACACGCACACACGCCCCAACGCACACAAAACCACCAACACACACCCCATATATATATTTGTGTGTGTGTGGTGTTGTTGTTGTTTGTAGTATTATGAGTATGTATTATATTATTTGTGTTTTTTTTTGTGTGTGGTTTTTGTGTTGTGTGTGTGTGTTTTGTGTGTTGTGTGTGTGTGTGTGTGTGAGTATGTATGTTTATATATATATATAATAATTTATATATATATATTTATTATATATTTTTTAAATTTTTGTATATAGAAATTTTTTGGGGTAAAAAAAAAATAACACACCCCCCAAAACCCCACAACACCCCCCCACCCACCCCAAACACCCACACCCCCCCAAAAAATTGTGTGTGTGTTTGTTTTTTTTTTGTGTTTTTTTTTTTTAAAAAAACCCAAATTGGGGGGGGTTTTCAGCTTCCCTCGTTCCAACAAGGTTCAAAATGAGATTTTCCCTTAACATTTCCGGGTACTTGTTTCCGGTTTTTTTCTTATAATACGTTCAAAAAAGTGTGCCCCCTACGGATTGAACCTGCACTTCTACCTGCAAATCGAAACAGGAAGGGCCCCTCGAAATCATGGGGGGAGGAAGGATTTGTTTCGGGTTTTTTGCTATTTTAAAATTTTTCTCCAAAAAACGTCATCCGCCAACGGGAAAAAGCCCAAGGGAAATGGCTGTTTCCAAAAATTTTAGTTCCCAAAAATGAAAAAAAATTGATAATTTGAAAAAAATCTAAATAACCCTCAAAATCAACAAAAGTTAAATGAGATGGGATACAAAGCAAGCCCGCTGAGATGGCAAGACAAATACCCGGGGCAAAGGGTGAAAGGATTGGATCAGAGGATTGGAAAAAAGGGAAAAATCGTTTTAAAACTTCAGTTTGGCTGCGTTTTTTTGGGGATTCAAATATAATTTTGTGAAAAAAAACATAGCAACATGGGGAATTATATGTTAGTTACAAAATATTTACTTTTATGGTGTTCAAGAGCGGATCAGAAAAAAGTAAAGTTGTGTATTTTAAGACGGTTTTTATTTTAGTGTTTTCCCGTCATTCGTAACTTTTATTATTTTTTTTTGCAGTTTCTTTTTTCTGAAGTCTACGGTAGAGATACTGTTAAAAAGACGAAAATGTGTTCGAAGAACATCTCAGGAAGCCACCCCACCAAGTGTTGGGTTGGATTTCTGCCATGGTCTGGGGGAAAAAAACTTAAAAGGGAAA
>NW_023647830.1:0-7068 GCF_015228065.2 Penaeus monodon
CCAAGGGGAAACAGCGCGCCGGCCGGTGACTCAAACCCCTCAACTCGTTTTGTCGTCGTGACAGTCTTGAGGCCCGACGCTCAAACCATTGGGCCACCGGGGCCCCCTTAAATATAATGTATATAATATATATATATATAATATATTATTATATATATATATATATATAATTTATATATGAATAAATATATGAAATTATAATTTTATTGTTTAATTACCTATAAAAAACAAATATATATAATAATAATATAAAATATAAAATTTATAATATATTTTAATAATATATAATATATATACATTTATTATAAAAATTATATATATTATAATTATATTTTAATATAGGTATATATAACATATAATTTATATTTTTTACAATATTTTTCATAATAGTAAATAAAATATATATTTATAATTATATTATATATATTATTACTATTTTGAAAAGAATGTAATATATAAAAATATTGTTTTAAAACCCTATATATAATTATCATAATTATATATATATAATATATATATAAATATATATATATTAAATAGTATATATTATAATGTTATATATTTAAATTATTTATTATATATATTTACTATTATTTAATTTTATATATTATATTATATTATATTAATATTTTTGTGTGTGTTTGTGTGGTGTTTTATATAAAAATTTTTCCTCTGTGAAAAATATATTTTAAAAAAATTTTCTATATACAAATTCCTAATATATATATATATATATATTTTAAATTATTAATATATATATATATATAATATTAATATATTATATTAAATTTTAATTATATATTATATATATATAAAATAATATATTTATATTTTAATATATATAATGTGTGTGTGTGTGTGTGTTGTGTGTGTTTTTTTTTTAAACAGCCTTCTTCCACTGCGGAAATAGGCCTCTCTCAATTTCATACTGAGGGTTATATGGCATCCCACCCTTCCTGTTTGGATCCCCTTTTCCTAATAAACCCGGTTTGTCCCACGGGGTGACTTTTACGACACATGCATTTGCTTTAAAGGCGATTTTTCGTTTTTCTAGGTAGGCAATCGAGTGAATTCCCTTCCCCAAGGGAACAACGCGCTGGCCCTCAACCCTCGAACTCAGATTGCCGTCGTGACCCCTTTTTTTTTTTTTTTTCACCGCCATTCATCCACTAGGACATAGGCCTCTCTCAGTTCACTACTGAGAGGTTATATGGCGGGCACCCTTTCCCTGTTGGTTTTCCCCTTCTAATCAACCCGGGGTTTTTGTCCCACGGCAGAAATTTCCCCCTACCACATCCTCGACTTCTCAAGCTAGTGTTTTCTGGTAGGCAACGAGGGAATTTTCCCTTGCCCAAGGGAAAAACGCGCCGGCCGGTGACTCAACCCTCGAACTCAGATTGCCGTCGTGACAGTCTTGAGTCCAAATGCTCAAAACCACATTTCTATTACAATACACACATATATATGTATATTTCTTTATTATACATATATATTTACATTTATAATATATATTATATTATATATATTATATTTTAATATAATATTTTATATATAATTATATAATAATTTGTTTTGTGTGAAAGAACCATTTTAGGTTTAACAGAAGGGTTTCGAAGTCAAACAAGGAGTACGAGGGGGGTTCTTTTGTCTCCGCCCTCTTTAATAATATTTGAAAAAAATTATGAGAGGTGCTCTGAGATTTTGAAGGAACGTGGATGTTAAGGATAAAAAATATAAAATTGGGTACCCGTGTATGTTTTGATTGCCAGCGTATCCTAAACTACAAAAACTACAGAAAAAGTAGAGAAGCAAGCAAAAAAGGTGGTTTGTTTCTTATGCCAGAAAACTAAGATCATAAGTTCCCAAAAAAAACCGGGCATAAACAATGATGCATTTTACAACAATGGAATGATTGGGGGAAAATGTGAAAATTTTTCACTTATTTGGAGCTGTTTAACAAATACTATGATATTCCCCGAGATAAAAAGAAGAATTACCTTTCCCAAAAAAAACCAAATTGCTCTCAAAACACGGAAACCCGAAGCATTCCCTTACGGACAAAGCTGAGGTTTTTGAACTCATATTTTTTTCCAATTGCATCATTGGTTTGAGTTTTGGGTGTTGAAGTAGATAGACAAAAAATCATATTTTAAAATGTGGTGTTCAGACGAATGCGATTACTACAGAGAAGAAGACAAATGAGAATGCAAAAAAAAAAAATTGAAAGACCGACTGTTGGACTTTAAAACAAGAGGAAATTAAAGTTATTGGGTATGTAATGAGAAGTAAAGTATGAGAAAAATTGCTGCGGGGATGGTGGGGAAAAACGAGGAAGAGGCAAACGGAGAAAGACTGAGCGCAATATCAAAGATTTTTGGGGGGCTTCGAGGGGTATAAGGGGAAAAAAAGGTAAATCGATTTTGGGGAAAGGGGGTGGAGAGGTCCACGACTGCTCAACATGACTACCGTTATTGTTTGATTGATATATATATTTGTTGTGTTGTGTGTTCTTAATTATATATTATATATATTTTATATATATTATATAATTATAAAATATATATATATATATATATTATATTATTATATTTTATAAAATAATTATATATATTATATATATATAATATATATATATATATATATATAATATATTATATAATATATATTATATATATATATATATACCCCCCAAAACCAACACACATTATATATATATCAATAAATAAATAACGGTATGCTCATGTTTGACTCGGGGCCCCTCTCCACCTCTCCCCCAAAAAACTCGATCTTCGTTTTCTTTCCACTTATCCCATCGACAGCCGAAAATATCTTATATTGTCGCTCAGTCTTGTCTCCGGTTTTTCCTCTTTCCCCTGTTTTTCCCATCACCCTCCCCCTCCAAATTTTTCTCATCTTTTACTTTTCCCTTACATGACCAAAAAACTTTAAATTTCCCCTTTTTTCAAAAGTCCAAAGTCGTCTTTACAATTTTTTTTTTTCTGCACTTCTCATTCGTCTTCTTCTCTGCCAGCAATACGCGACTCGTCTGTAACACCACATTTCAAAAAATTTTACTTTTTTTTGTCTTCTACTTCAAAACCAAAACTCAGAACCATTGATGCAATTGGAAAAAATAATGGTTTTTAATAACCCAGCTTTGTCCGTAAGGGGAAGTTCGGGGTTTTCCCAAATTTTTTGGAGCAAAATTTTGGCTTTTTTTGGGATGGTAATTTTTCTTTTTTTCTCCGTGAATCATCATATGTTTATTAAAAACGCTCCAAAATAATGAACTCTTTCACTTTTCCAAATCATTCCTTTTATTGTAACTGTCATCATTGTCATTCCCTTTTTCTTTGAATCTTCATGACTTAGTTTTTTTTGCATTAAAAAACAAGCCACCTTTTTTGCTTGCTTCTTAAAAATTTTTCTATATTGTTGTAGTCAGTGATACTGCTGCAATCAAAAAATATTCATCGGTGTACCTCAATTTGTATTTTTTATCCTCTAACTCCAATTTTTCCCTTTAAAATTCCTAGAGCATCTCATAATTGTTTCGAATATATATTAAAGAGGGGGCGGAGACAGAATGAAACCCTGGTCGTACTCCTTTTTTGACTTTAACCCTTCGTAACCCTAAGTGGTTCTTAAACACACACCAAAAAATATATATAATATATATATATAAAAAATATATATATATATATATATAATATAATATAATATATTAAATGTAAATATAATGTATATATAAAGAAATAACATATTAGTGTGTTATTATATAGAAATGTGGGTTTGAGCTCGGGGCTCAAGACTGTCACGACGGCAATTTTGAGTTCGGGGTTTGAGTCCCGGGGCCCGGCGCGTTGTTCCTTGGGGAAGAAATTTACCCCGTTGCCTACCAAAAAACCCAAAATTTCCCTTGAGAATCGGGATGTGTCGTAGGGAAATTTCTGCCGTGCACAAACCGCGGTTATTTTTGGAAGGGCTCCAATCAAGGGAAGGGTGGCACTGCCCTATAACCTCTCAGTATGCTGAGAAGGCCCATTCCTGCAGTGGAAAAAGGGGTTGAAAAAAAAAAAAAAAAGGCTGTCACGACGGCAATCGGTTCGAGGTTCGAGGGGGCCCCGCGTTGTTTCCCCTTGGGGAAGGAAATTCACCCGTTGCCTACCTAGAAAAACGACATATCGCCTTTGGAAGCAAAGCATGTTTCGAAAAGCACCGCCGTGGGACAAAACCCCGGTTTATTAGGGAAAGGGACCAAACAGGGAAGGGTGGCAGCCCCATAAACCCCTCAGTGATGAAATTTAAGAGGCCTTGTCCTGCAGTGGAAATGGCTGTTGAAAAAAAATACACACACCACACCCCACCACCATATATAAAATAATATAATATATTATATATATTATATATATATATATATATATAATATATTATAATATATTATATTAAAATATATAATATATATATATATATATATAATATAATATATATAATATAATATATATAGAATTATGATATAGAATTATGTTAATATATATTTATACACAGAGAGGAGAAATTTATATATAAACATACACACACACATGCACACACACACACAATATATATATATATATATATAAATAAAATATAATTATAGTATATATAGTATATATATATAAAAATAATATTAATATTTTTACTATAATAATATATATGTATAATATACTATATATATATATATATATATATTATATATTTTAATAATCATATATATGTATATATTATATATGTATATATATATTATATTATTTTAATATATTATATATATACATATATTTTATATATATATAATATAATATTTTATATATATATATATATATATGTATATATAGGTATATATACACATATATATTTATATATTTACATATATTTATTCATATATATATATATATATATATATATATATATATATATATTATATATTATATTTTATATATATACATATTATAGGGGCCGCGGTGGCCGAATGGTTAGAGCGTCGGACTCAAGACTGTCACGACGACAATCTGAGTTCGGGGGTTCGAGTCACCGGCCGGCGCGATGTTTCCCTTGGGCAAGGAACTTCACCTCGATTGCCTGCGTAGCCCCCTGGGTGGCCAAGCCAGCCCCAAATCAAGTGCTGGTCCCAAGCCCGGATAAATAGAGAGAATGATTTCCTAAATAGGGACCACCGGGACTCTCCGTGGAAAGGAACTGGGGGACCCTACCACGTACTCACTCCAGAGCATCACAACATGAAAACTACAATTAAGTATCATGCTGTGACCAACGGCGGCTCAGACATGAACCTACCGTTAAAAGAAGAAGATACATATATATATATGTATATAAAATGTTATATAATACATATTTTTATATATACATACATATATATATTATATATATATCATATATATATATATATTATATATATATTAATCATAATTCCCTCAATAACGGTATGCTCATGTTTGAGCAGCCGTGGACCTCTCCACCATCCTTCGCCACCAACTTGATCTTGCGCTTTTCTTTCCACTTGTACCATCGACAACCCGCAAATATCTTTGATGTTGTCGCTCAGGATTGTCTCGGTTTGCCTCTTCCTCTGTTTCCATTAACCATCCTGTCAGCAAGTCTTTCTCAATACTTTTACTTCTCATCACATGACCAATAAAATTTAATTTCCTCCTGTTCAAGATGTCCAACAGCCGGTCTTTTCAATTTATTTTTCTCAGCACTTCATCATTCGTCTTCTTCTCTGTCCAGCTATACGCAGTACTCGTCTATAACACCACATTTCAAACTATTGATCTTTTTCTTGTCTATCTACTTCAACACCCAACACTCAGATCCATATGATGCAATTGGGAAAACTAATGAGTTCAATGCCCCTCGCTTTGTCCGTAAGGTAATGGCTTCGGTTTTTCCCAGATTTTATTGAGAGAAATTGTGGCGTTTTTTGCAATGGAAATTCTTTTTATCTCCGGTGAATCATCATATGTATTAGTAAAACAGCCCCAAGATAAGTGAACTCTTTCACATTTTCCACAATCATTCCATTGATTGTAACATGTTTTAATTTTTTCATTGCTGGCTATCTTTGAATCTTCATGATCTTAGTTTTCTTGGCATTAAGAAATAAGCCAGCCCTTTTCGCTTGCTTCTCTAACTTTATCTAGTAGTTGTTGTAGTTCAGTGATACTGCTGGTAACCAAAACTATATCATCGGTCCCACTTGTCCGGTTTTTCATTACTTATATACATATATATATATATATATATATATATATATATATATTATTATATATATTATATATATATAAAAATATAATATATATTATATATATAATAAAATATATTAAAATATACAATAATAAAATAACCTACTATACCAATACATTAGTAGTGTAGGGGTTTTCTTTTAATTGGTTAGTAATTCTCTGATGTCTTATCAGTGTTTAATTTTAGGGAGATGGATAACAGCTTTGATATATTCATTTATCGAGATATAAAATATTCACAACCCCTAACCATACATAAAAAAAGAATATTTGGGTTTTGGTTAATAACAATCACATGGATGGCATAAGCACTTGGGGTACTGCCGATTGTGAAGGGGGGGTAATGCATAAACACTGCAGTTCTTTGGTTTTAGGTCCCCAGGTATCACATGCACAACAAAAAGGCTGCAAATAACATTGAAATTAATACCCTATCACAACATAATGAAAAAAAAAAAAAAAAATAGACAAAAAAAGAAAATACACAGAACTCACGAGTAGGGGCAAGGTACTGCTAACGTAAGCAGGGTCAGTGGCAAAATGACCCCCATCTACTTTACAGGTGACAGGTGAGGGTATACCGCCTCACATGCGCTTTACAGTTGAGGAGAGCGGTAAAACAATTATATTTCAAGAATATATAACTATATTATATTATTATATATTAATTATATATTATATATATATATATATATATATAAATATATAAAATTTATTCATGCTTTCTTATAACAAAACCATATTACTTTTTGGATGTTCAGATAAA
>NW_023647831.1:0-7068 GCF_015228065.2 Penaeus monodon
AAAATAAAAATATAATTAAATTATAATAATATAATTAATTTTAAAAAATTTACATGTATAAGATTATAAAATAAAATAACAAATTTAATAAAAATAATAAAAATAATAATAATAATAATAACAATGAAAATAATGATAATTATTATTATTATTATTGTATATTAATGGTAATGGTAACTGCAATTATAATAAGATAATGATAACAGTGATAACTATCATAATTATAAAAATTTATAATAACAATACAATACTAACAGTGAAAAATTTTTTGTGCCATCAACAATGTCAAGCTTTTTTAGACGTTCGCCGTGACCGGAAGAACAGAACTTTTGTTACTAGATTTTATCCTAAATCCTGTCTTCGCTCGTGGATTCGCGCTGCATTTTGCGAAAAAATCTTTTATTTGAAATCTTATCTAAGTACTTAGTAGGTATAATATAAAAACGTTGTCATTACTAGCGCATGTCATGCAGCTACTCATGCAATTATAACAGATAAATTTAATGTCTGGCTGTATAGTTTCTCTATGCATAAACTCGTACCTTGATTGTCAGGTATAGGAATGTAGATCATTGTCTGTCAATCACCAAAAGGCTTCATTTCATCTCATATAATAAAAATTCTGTAAATATCTTCTCAGTCCATCTTCTCAATAATCATTCTGAGCGTTATATATTTTTTAGGCTACTATCTCTTTCACAGTCAAAATTCAGAATTCCTTGAACCCAGTGGTAATAGACTCTACACTATTCTAAATACTACAGCACACAGTCTGTTGACGTCACACATTTCAGACTCTTTCATCCCTCCGTGCAATGCTCTTGGCAGAAACAAACCAGGAGAACCACCTGAAAGATTAATCTTCCGGAGAGCGGAAGGAGGGAAGGGCGATTGCGGTTCAGGAGGTCACTTGTCAGTGAAAAAGGCTCTTAAAGCTATTTACACCTTTTGTTTATTTTTGTGTTTTAACATTAACCTGTAAAATGTGTCATCCATCATTTCTAGGTAAACCGATTCGATGTAAGTAAAATGTCCTAAAGATTAATGAAGATATATTAGGAAGTAAATGATCTTCAGCGGTAAAGCATGGTAGCACCACTTGAAATTACATTCTAGAGGCTGTACAATATATACCTAAATAAACACACACTTATATAAGTATATATATGCCTGTATCCAAACCCCCACACACACACAACAACACACACACAACACAACACACACAGATATATATATATATAATAAAATATATATATATATATATATATATATATATATATATATATAAAATCATATACATACAAACATATAAAGCACAAACACATTAACGTGTACACAAAGATGAAAGGGACAGCTACAGTAGAAAATTAAAATAAATAGTTTAAATTATACTGTGGCTGTTTCCCCAATCACACACACACACACATGTATATATATATATAATATAATTATAATATATATATAATAAAATATATATATGTGTGTGTGTGTGTGGTGTGTGTGTGTGTGTGTGTGTGTGTGTGTGTATTTTCATATATATAATATACTATATATATATATTTTATAAAATATATATAAATTATATATAAATATAATATGTGTGTGTGTGTGTGTGTGTGATTAAAGAAAAAGGTTCAAACCCAAAGACAGAACCAAAAAGAATCTAGGGTAGAAGATATTATTTGAAATGTGATTAATGTTTGATTAGATTTTCCCTTGCTCATCATTCAGATTCAAATAGTTTATAAATACAACACCTGCCCTGACAGGAGTGACCTAGGTTCGAGTACTGGTCAGGGAGGGTTTTATTTATCGATATTCAATGCGGCATTGCATTATCCATTTTTCATAAATAACCTCAGGACATACTGACTTATGGAAAAAAATGTTTTTTGGGAAAATTGCTAAATCAATTTCCCACGAGTGCAACGGGGACCGTCGCAGCGCGAAAACTTCGCTGTCATTACTCAATATGAGTACGACAGGTAAGTCTTATGGAGCTAGTAAGATACTAATTGCACACACTCTTTTGACTGGGTCGTGTGGCATGGTGGTTTAGCACTGGCCTCGGTTTCATACACGGAGTGACCTAGGTTCGAGTCCTGGTCCGGGAGGGTTGTTATTTATAGATCTCTCCATTGATCTCACCTGGGGACTCTCATGCGCTGCCGCCATAAGGTTAAAATATGTAGGAGGTAAGCATTGACCTCGAGAACTTCAGGTCATGTTCTCGTGAAAGTGCCGTCAGGTAAAATATGACCTCATATTCACTCAGGCCGGTACAAGTACATACACTTGTCTTAAACCTTGTTATTCGCTACTGTAATTCCTTGCAATCAGGCAAATACAGTGCATATCCATGTGATGTGATAACATGTGTTGCACCACATTATTTAGAATAATTCTTCAGAGACTACAAGAACGTTCCAATAATCTACTGTAGATATCTTATAGTGTAGACTTCATTACCTTGGGTTCAAGACGATGAAATTATAAAAAAACAGGAGGAGTGGTTTGTGAAATAGGATGTTAAGAGGCTGAAGGCGAAGCTTTACAGAGCATTGATCGATAAGACAGGAATACCTATGGAGCAGAAACACGGGCTCTGAAAAAGACGAACGTGAGGAATGCTACTCATTACCGGAGCTGTTGAGATGGTTAGAATATATCTGTCTTAGAGCGTTATTTAGAAATGAAAGAAGGTAAGAAGCAAAGTATAGACCGGAGAGTAAGAAATCAATGTGAGATACTTTGGACATTTAGCAAGAAAGAGAACATGAGGAAGCAACAAAAGAGCCGAAGAACACCTTTTCCAAGAACGAAGGGCAAGGGGAAAAACAGAAAAGTGACGGGAAAAAAAAAATCGTTTACGAAGACAACGAATAACTGAAATAGAATACGGAAACTAAATAGATGCAGGTGGAAAAACTAATTTTAGTTCATATGTTTGTTCACAAAAATATTTTTATCCAAGTTAACAAAAAACCCAGTATTTTTTATAAACATATTCCTTTCTGAAACACTGGACATAATCAGCATCGGTGCGTCAATAATTAGAGAGAACTCCGAAAGACTCTAATAAAGATTTATTAGGAACGAACAAAGTGACATCCTCAAGCGTGAGGCAGGGAAGCATACAGGCGAAGATGGAGGCTGTTTAGCGGGAAAGGGCAGCGGCGGCGCCATGTTCTGAAACTGCGGTTCAGATACCATACAGGATTACTGTGCCCAAGGCTTTGGAGCGACTAAAATGTGTGTACTTGGGCGGAATCGAGGACACTGGAGACGAGGCTGAACGATCAAGACTCCTAAGGATACTCTATGTTCGCAAAAAGAAAAATGACATAAATATATGTGAAGTATATGTATCAAATGTACTTCTATGAGCATTTTAGTATCATACTAAACTATACTGCAGAAGAAGCACTTACATCCTAGAAATAGAAGTATGCTGACGTCAGCCGCTGTCCGCCGCTTTTCCAGGTCTGGGGAAGAGGTGTTGGAGAAAGACATATCGCGACGGATGCCATGACTAAACTCTTTCCCGCCGGCCGAAAAAGGGGGGTTTTTCGGGTGAGGGATGTCGAACACAGCGCTCCGAAGGCGAGGTACTGGCACGCCTCGGAGGTTGGGGAGGCGACGACGGACCAACATCCTCACGGCCTCGCCAGGTCGACACGCAGCCTGGCGAACAGAAATATATAAAATTGGACTCCTAAGTATGATAATTTGTTAGTAGCAAATTCCTACAAAAAACCGTAATATTTGGGACAATGTGTTTGTTGATGGTTTCATACTTACCGTGAGCAGAATCCAAAATGATTTCAGTCAGAAGAGTAGCCAACGGAGACCTCCGAACCTGCACACCTTTTGAGGTCTGAAATCGAAAAAATACCCAAATCATTAACATTTTGCTGGCAGTAAAAGGTATATCAATTCAGATTCCACGATATATGCCGTATCCTTTCGCACAAAATTTAGAATTTACATACCCGATTTAGGGGACCCATCTTGAAAGAACTTAAAGCTCTGAGAATAAACAATGTTCAAATCGTTTTCTCTCTCCGACTTGCGTGTTGTTGGAGTTAAAACTTTAGAGATCGGAGTTTGCGTATAAGTAGAACTTATCTCCCTGGGATCCTCATGAGCAGTCAGTTAAGGTCGCGTCAGTATTAGAAATGTTGGCGGTGACTGAGCGTTACTTCAGGTGGGTGAAACAGGTTAAGCCACGAACACAACCACATATTTCCAGGGTGTATTTCATCCGGATAAGAGTCATTAATTATGTGATTTTCCAAATGATATGATCACAGTCATTAACATCGATATCTCAATCACTGTTACTATAACTCCATATATAGACCTTGGGGACGCCTCGGGGGCTGGGGGACAACCGACGGACAAACATCCGCTCGGCATCGCGGGCGCACGCAGCCTGGCGAATTGAAAAAGTATGGTTGCCCAAAAAAATATGTTATAAAATATACAAGATAAGGATTTGCTTTTATACACTGGTCGATGGTTTCATACTTACTCAATGTAGAATCCAGAATGAGTTGAAGTAAAAGAGTAATCAGCGGAGACCTCCAACCTGCTGCACCTTTTAAGCTGGAAACTTGAGCAGTAGCGATTAGCGGTGGTAGCGTTAAGGTTACATCAGGTCATAGCAAGTAATATTCAACGGCCGACTTTTTCATGACTGTTGTCAAGATTATCAGAATGTACTCTCTCTGTATATATGCAACATGTCGTTATTGCGCTAATATTTGTAATGCATCTACATTATTCCAATCAGTAACACAGCTTTACCATTGCGCTTTTTGCTGCTGTTATTGCAAATGCTGGTGTTATATTTACAATAATAATTCATATGTCTGTGAATGTTTTCATTATCAAACAAATTTCCCCTTTTATTATGTCCGTATATCTTTAAAAATGTAATTAATTCCTACATAAATTGCTTTTCTTGTTAGCTATTCCGAGGGTTAAATGGAGTAAAAGGGTTTTAAATGGAAAACGAGATAGGCCCCTCCTTTGCCACAATTTCATTCTGACCTGTGGACCCCTACTCATCACTATCTTAATTCAAACCCTTGCGAAAAAACGGATAAATTAGCTCTGTGAAGCAGACTGTATAACCCGTTGTTTTTTTTAGCCTGGTTACTTTTCTTCACACATACTACACACACACCACACATTTACACACCACACACACATCACACACAGATATTATTTTATATATATATATATATATATAAATATTTTATATATAATATATATATATATATATATTTATATATAATAAAATAGAGAGAGAGAGGGGAGAGAGGGAGAGAGAGAGAGGGGCAGGAGAGAGAGTCATTATTTTATTGTAGATACTTCAGCGTGAAATGAGGTGTCAGATTTTCTCGAATTTCCTTATACCAGGCATATAATACTGGGGCATACCACAATAAATTATTTACTTATTTTGGGTATACTATTTTACTGCATGCTTCAATTTTTTAATGCGTATCTTTTAAGTTGCAAAATATAATGATTACACTAGTTTAAAGAAAAAGAGAAGACAGTTTTGAGTATCATTATATGATTGTCACAGAACATTATTATCAGTAATTAGGTGGTTGTCATGATACAATAGGACTGTAAATGTTGATAAAGGTTTATTAAGAAAGCAATAAAGTTACATCCTCAGCGGTGAGGCAAGGGAGCAATACAGGCGGCGAAGAGGGAGGCGTTGGCGGGAAGGACAACGGAGGCGCCGTACTCTGAAAATGCTGGAAACTGCTGCTCATGGCTGCTGGAGTGCCCAAGTGAGCCCTCGGCAGGAGACGATGGCGGACTGACTAAGACCTCCGCAAGGATACACTCAGTCCTAGAAAGAGATGGAGTACATGAATACAAGTGAAAATAAACGTAAATTCAAGCCTATATGAGCATTTACTTTCGATGTAGGGATATGCTTCTAGTGAAGCAGAAAAACACAACTTACATCCTGGAAATAGAAGATACACTGACGTCATGGTAATGATAATAATGATAATGATAATAACAAATTTTAATAATGGTAATGATAATGGTAATGATAAGGGTAATAATAATGATGATGCATGTTTTATAATAACGATAATGATAATAATGATAATGATAATAAAGATAGTGCTGATAACGATAATAATGATAATAATAATAATAATAAAGATAGTGCGATAATGAATTTAAAGATAATAATGATAATGATAATAATGATAATGTAATGATAATAATGAGGATAATGATAATGATAGTAATGATAATAATGAGGATAATGATAATAATGATAATGATAATGATACATTGCAATACACTTTTCCCTTTAAAAATCTTATTCGCTACTATACTTTACTTTTATTTCAGCAAAATTACAATGCATTATCATGTGAAAGATGAACTGTGTTTTCATCATTACTAGTATAATTCAACAAGAACTTTCCATAAATTCATAAAGTAGATATCACTGGTGTAAACTTCATTACCTTGGCTCAAGACGAGGAAATTATAAAAATGGCGGGGGTGATATGTGATAATAGGATGTTAAAGAGGGCCCAAGGCGAAGCTTTACAGAGCATTGATAAGACAGGGAAAGACCTATGGAGCAGAAACACGGGCGCTGAAAAAGACGGACGTGAGGAAGCTACTCATTACCGGAGCTGTTTAGATGGGTAGAGTATATCGCTTAGAGCGTTTTAGAAATGGGGAGGTAAAAAGGAAAGTGACGTAGAGTAATGAAAACAATGTTAAGGTACATATACTGTAAAATATCAGCATCGGTGCGTCAAAACTTAGAGAGAACTTCGAAAGACTCAATAAAGATTTATTAGGAAAGCAACAAAGTGACATCCTCAGCGGTGAGGCAGGGAAGCACTACAGGCGAAGATGGAGGCTTAGCGGGAAGGGGAGCAGCGGCGCCCTGCTCTGAAACTGCGGTTCAGAACCACACAGGATACTATTGCCCCCTAGGCTTCCCCTGGGGGGCCCAAAACCCAACAATGTGTTGGCCACTCTTGGAAAAAGTCGAGATCATGCAAA
>NW_023647832.1:5000-7067 GCF_015228065.2 Penaeus monodon
TACATGATCACTTGAGATTTACCCAAAAGTGACTTCTAGAGGGTGAGAAGGAGTGTTTAATAATTATTCCAGCTTAAACCCTAGTAACTACTGGCCACACCAACTCGAAATTTGCTGATCGAACGAATAACTTTTTAATTATTTTACCGGTATCTACTATCATAACGCCGGAGCGTAGATCTATTACACGATTTACACAACCCCGGGTTATACTTAAATAATAAATTTACATAAAAATTGAGTTACAAGCTCCGTTCTAGCACGGTGTCGCGTGACAGGTCAGCCAGCCTTGGGGGGCCGTAAGCTGGTGGAGACTTGGGCACAGTGACTTCTGGAAGCACACTGAAAGGTCAGGCGAGGTTAGCTATAATTGTCCTCTGCACCCTCACTGAGGCAATGGTTCTTAATTGACATAGAACGACGTGTTAAACATATGTCCACGCGGTCTTCTGGTCCAATGGCCTACACAAATAGTGGTTATGTGCATGTCATACTGTGTAACTAGTTATTACATTGAGGCACTAGCAGTTTCTTACAAAGAGAGAGAGAGAGAGAGGGAAGGAACACTCAAAGGAGAAAGAGAGAGAGAGAGAGAGAGAGAGTGAGGGGTGAGACAAGACGAAATAGATATATACTGAAAGAAAGAAAGGAAGAGATAATGTGGTCCGGGTTAGGAGAAAGAGGGAGATAGAAGGAAAGAGAATGAGAAAGAGAGAGGAGTGAGAGAGAGGGAGATATATTTCTTTGAATTCCCCTCTCTCCCTTCTCTCTCTTTTTCTTCTTCCCACCCTTCCTTACGCACTCTCTCGCTCTGTCTGTCTCACTCTGACTCTCTCTCGCTCTCTCTGTATGTCTGCCTCTCTCTCTCTATCTCTTTTCTTTCTCATTTTCTCCCTCCCTCCCCTTCTTTCTCTTTGTTCCACTCCCCGCCACCCCCCCTCTCTCGCTTTTTCCTTCTCTGTCTGTCTTCCTCGCTCTCTCTCTCTCTCTCTCTCTCTCTCTCTCTCTCTCTCTCTCTCTCTATATATATATATATATAATATATATATATATATATATATATATATATATATATACATAATAAACATATATTATATATACATATATATAATATATATATATATATATATATATATATATATATATATATAATATATATATATATATATATATATATATATATATATATTATATATATATATATATATATATATTATATATCATATATATATATAATTATATATATATATAATATATATATATATATATATATATATATATATATATATATATATTATAATAATATATATTATATATATGTATATATAATGATATATATAATATATATATATATATATATATATATATATATATATAGAGAGAGAGAGAGAGAGAGAGAGAGAGAGAGAGAGAGAGAGGAGGAAGACAGACAGAGAAGGAAAAAGGAGAGGGGGGGGGGCGGGGAGTGTGGAACAAAGAGAAAGAAGGGGAGGGAGGGAGAAAATGAGAAAGAAAAGAGATAGAGAGAGAGAGGCAGACATACAGAGAGAGCGAGAGAGAGTCAGAGTGAGACAGACAGAGCGAGAGAGTGCGTAAGGAAGGGTGGGAAGAAGAAAAAGAGAGAGAAGGGAGAGAGGGGAATTCAAAGAAATATATCTCCCTCTCTCTCACTCCTCTCTCTTTCTCATTCTCTTTCCTTCTATCTCCCTCTTTCTCCTAACCCGGACCACATTATCTCTTCCTTTCTTTCTTTCAGTATATATCTATTTCGTCTTGTCTCACCCCTCACTCTCTCTCTCTCTCTCTCTCTCTTTCTCCTTTGAGTGTTCCTTTCCCTCTCTCTCTCTCTCTCTTTGTAAGAAACTGCTAGTGCCTCAATGTAATAACTAGTTACACAGTATGACATGCACATAACCACTATTTGTGTAGGCCATTGGACCAGAAGACCCGTGGACATATGTTTAACACGTCGTTCTATGTCAATTAAGACCATTGCCTCAGTGAGAGTGCAGAGGACAATTATAGCTAACCTCGCCTGACCTTTCAGTGTGCTGCTTCCAGAAGTCC
>NW_023647833.1:5000-7067 GCF_015228065.2 Penaeus monodon
GGAACAGTTCATCAGGAATCTTGCTGAGGAGGTCGAAGGCCATTTCTTGGTAAATGACCTTCGCCCTGCCTACCAAGCCCTGAGAAAACTGAACCCTAAGCCCTCCTCACAGATGACTGCAGTCCGATCAGCGGATGGACGGATCATCTCAGATTATGTTGGGGTTTGTGAACGTTGGGCTGAGTATTTTGAACAGTTGTACCAGGTGGACCCTCCAACAGTTAGCTTGGATGCAAGCGATGTCTCAGTGCCTGTGCCGGACCCACCCATCAGCGAGAAACCTCCTACCCTAACAGAGGTTAGGCTGGCGATTTCCAAGCTGAAGAGTGGGAAAGCTGCAGGCATATGTGATATCCCTGCTGAATTGCTAAAGGCTGGGGGTGAACCTATGGCCATTCCCCCTGACCTGCTGAGGGGCGTGGTCATCCCTCTCTGGAAGGGGAAAGGGGATCGATGGGACTGTAGCAACTACCGTGGCATTACACTGCTCAGCATACCAGGCAAGGTTCTCGCTCACATTCTTCTGAAACGGATCCGCAACCACCTACTGAGGCACCAGAGACCGGAGCAGTCTGGATTTACTCCTGGCAAGTCCACAATAGACCGTATACTAGCGCTTCGAGTAATTATGGAACGCCGTCGTGAGTTTGGTCGTGGGTTGCTTGCAGCCTACATCGACCTCAAGAAGGCTGCATCGGGAATCGCTATGGGAGATCCTGAGGCTCAGGGGAATTCCGACACAGATCATTGGCCTGATAGCAAGCCTCTATACTGGTACTGAAAGTGCTGTAAAGTGTGGTGGGGGTATGTCGAACTTCTTCCCTGTTAATTCAGGGGTGAGGCAAGGCTGTGTCCTTGCACCAACACTTTTCAACACTTGTATGGACTGGATAATGGGCAGAGCTACTAGCCAAAGTCAGTGCGGAGCAACACTAGGCAATATTAAGGTCTCGGATCATGACTTTGCCGACGATGTTGCCATCCTATCTGAGTCCTTGGAGTCACTTGTGGCGGCTCTTGATGCATTTAGCAATGAGGCGAAGCCCCTAGGCCTAGAGGTCTCCTGGACCAAGACCAAGATTCAGGACTTTGGGGGCCTGTTAGGGGAACCCGTTCAGTCGATCCATGCTTGCGGCGAGGACGTTGAAGTCACAGAAAGTTTTACATACCTTGGTAGCGTAGTCCATATCTTTGGGTTGTCAGACCAGGAAGTCAGTAGACGGATTGGTCTGGCAACAGGAGCCATGAACTCGATCAACAAGAGCGTTTGGAGATGTCGGTACCTATGCAGAAGGACCAAGCTGCGTGTCTTCAAGGCCTTGATACTTCCAGTTTTGCTCTATGGAAGCGAAACCTGGACGCTATGCAGTGCCTTGGAGTCTCGCCTTGACGCCTTTTGTAACAAGTCCCTTCGCCGGATCATGGGGTACAGTTGGCAGGACCACGTGTCCAACCGGCGGTTACACCGTGAGACTGGCATGGGACCTGTTACTTGCTATCCGGGATCGCCAACTCAGGCTATATGGCCACCTAGCTCGCCTCCCTATGGACGACCCTGCCCATCAGGTTGTCTCTCTGCGAGACAACCCTGGGTGGAGGAGACCTGTGGGACGTCCTAGGAGATCATGGCTTGGGCAGCTCGACGAGACCTGTCGCGAGAACTAGAGATGGGCCGTGTGCCTGCCTGGAGACTCGCCTCGAGGGATCCTCGTGGCTGGAAGCGAAGGGTGGATGCGGCCATGCGCCCCCGTCGGCGTTAGCCCCTTGATGATGATGATGATGATGATATATATATAT
Source organism: Penaeus monodon (assembly GCF_015228065.2). Lineage (NCBI taxonomy): Eukaryota > Metazoa > Arthropoda > Malacostraca > Decapoda > Penaeidae > Penaeus > Penaeus monodon. The sequence goes on from NW_023647833.1 coordinate 6,798, forward strand.
ATATATATATATATATATATATATATATATATATATATATATGCATATATATATATTTATACATATATATATACAATATAAAATATATATATATATATATATATATATATATATATATATATATATATATATATATATATATATATATATATATATACATATATGTGTGTATGTGTGTGTGTGTAACCGAAATCATTACCCGTAGACAGGTGCTACAGATGACTCACCCGCGGAAGCTCCCTACTCCCGTATCCAGACGAAACCTCTCCA
>NW_023647835.1:0-7067 GCF_015228065.2 Penaeus monodon
CACCTCTCCTCCCCCGATTGGCTGATCCGCGCCGCACGCCGTGACTTGGCGAGCGATGGTCGCTCGCCTTGCAATTGAAATTGCCGTTTGCTAATCAGCTCGGATCAGACAATCCTTTTGGGGATTCTGAGGGTGACTGGTTTTATTTATTTGTTTATTTGTTTTAACATTAGCCTTATATTATTCCTTAATATCTAAGATGTCTGGTATAGCTGGGTCGTGGGATTGCGTATTGGTGTGTGTTTGTTTCGGTGAGTGTGAGTGTTCTGGGCCACCAGGTGTGGTTTGTGTGTGTGTTCGTGTGTTTGTGTATGATGTTGTTGTAGTGGTCGTCTTCTTGTTCGCGCAGTCGGGCCCAGGTGTTTTTAGCTCGTGTGTGTATGCGTGTGTTTAGTGGCTCAATGCTGTATGTTCTGTGTAAAGTTTCTGAAGGAATTCGGTCTATAAATGTTGCGCCGTGTACCCAGAGTAGTGCTTTGTTCTGTACTGCTTGCAATTTGTATTTTTGTGAGTTTGATATTGCAACCAGTGGGATAGCTGTGTATTCAAGGATTGGTCTGACAGTTGTTTTGTAGAGTCTGAGTTTTGTTTGCGGTGTGCAGCATGAGAAGCGTCTGAGTTTGGTGAGTGTTTGTTGTGCTTGGGCGATTTTTTGTTTGATATGTGTGGTGAATCCGGTGGTTGTGAAGTGGAATCCAAGAATGTTGCCTCTGTTTGTGTATGGGATGTTAGTGTTGTTGATTGTGATGGGTTGTGAGTTTCTGCGTGCAATGTGGATGAGTTTGAATTTGTTGATGTTTGTCTGTATTTTCCAATGGTGCTCAAATGTGTTGATGTTCTGAATAGCTCTTTCTGTTGTTAGTTTCATGAAGTGTTGTGACTTAGAGGGGTGTGAGATTATCTGTGTGATATCGTCTGCATAGGAAATAAAGTTGCTGTGGGGTGTAGGTGGAGGCAGATTGGCTGTGTACAGGATATACAGGGTTGGTGAGAGTACACTTCCCTGTGGGACTCCACTTCTAAGGTGGAGAGGGGTGCCCAGGTGGGTTCCCAGGCGTATTGTGGCAGTCCTGTGATCCAGGAAGCTGCAGAGAAGGCGCGTGAGATGAGTCGGGAGTTGTAACTGTGTTAATTTGTATTTGAGGCCGTCATGCCAGACCTTATCAAAGGCCTTGCTGACGTCTCGCAGTATGATGTTGATCTGGTGCTTGTTGGCGAGACCGAGAGCGATCTCCTCGTAAGCGAGGGCGATAGCACTCTCGGTCCCTCTGTGTGGGCGAAAGCCGTATTGCCTACTGTTGTGTATGTTGTTGTTTTCAAAGTATGTAGTGAGTCTGCGTGTTATTAGCCTCTCTAGCAGTTTCCCGGGAACTTCCAGCAATGAGATGGGGCGGTAGTTTTCCACCTCATGTGCTGACTTCCCTGCTTTTGGTATGAGGGTGATGGTGGCTTGTTTGAATCTATCAGGGAAATATCCTGTAGCCAATGATGCATTGAAGATGTGGCGTAGCCTGCGGATCATTGTGGGTGGCAGATGTTCGATGATTGTTTTGTTTATGTTGCTTGCTCCTGGTGTTGTGTTTTTGGTGTTTTTGATAGTGTTAACAATTTCTTCTGTAGTGATGGGTGTGGAGAGGGGACTGTCCTCTGTGAGATTGTTTAGAGTGATGATGTTTTCTGGGAGAGTTAGGTTTCTGTGTTGCTGTAGAAAGTGTGTGACCTCGGTCTCTGTGGTGTGGTCAAACCGGGCATTCTCGGTGGGGGAGATCTGGAAATTCCGTTGCCAGAATTCCCTGTGGAGAAGCTCCATCTCCTCCACCGAGTCAACCTTTTGTCTGTGTGTGTTGTATATGTATGTGGCTGTCTGTCTGTTTGACCCCATGAGTTTCTTGAAGGAGCTCCAGAACTTCTTGGGGTCTCGTGTGTTCTGACATAGTTTTTGTGCAAGGGTTTCCCAGTGTTGTTTATTCATTACTTTAACCTCGTGTGTTAGTTGTGTTTTGAGTTCTCTGTATCGTGTGCGTAGGTGTGCGTCCCAGCCCCGTGTTGTTGTTAGCTGGTGTAGGTGCCTGTATTGTATTTTTAGCAATTTCAGACGATGTGTTTCTAGGTGGTGGGGAATGGTTTTGTGTGTTGTTCTGGGTATGTTGGCCAGTCTGGCCGTCTGTATGTCTGTGTACCACTGTTGAAGGTGGTTGTTTATCATGTGTGTGTGTTGGCCCTCGAGATCGATTATTTGTGTGTTTTCAAGTGCTTGTTTAAATCCCTCCCAGTCTGCATGTTTGAAGGATTCTCGGGGTTGTGTTGGGATCATGATGGGATTTGTTGAAAGTGTTAGTATGACAGGGAGGTGATCACTGGAGGTGACGTCGTCTGTCGATATGTGGTAGTGTAGGTGTGCTCTGTGGTTGGCAAGTACTATGTCAGGAGTTGTTGCTGTGTTGTATGCAATGTATGTAGGTGTGTGTGGACCGAGGTGTGTGAGTCTTCCCTGTTGTATGTAGGAGGCCAGGCCTCTGCCTACTGCGTTTATGTGATTGTATCCCAAAAGTGTGTGGTTTGCGTTAAAGTCTCCCATGATGTATATTGGTTTGTTGTGCCTCAGGAGCTGCAGGATGTCAGGTTCTGGGATGTATGGTCTTCGTGGTGGGATGTAGAGTGTTGCCAGTATAATGGGTCCTTGTGGTGTGTTTACTTCGACTGCCAGGAGGTCAGAGGTGAAGTTATTAATGATTTTGTGAGAAATGTTATTTTTGATCGCAATTGCTACGCCATCGCTTCTTTCCTGTGATTTGTTGGAAGAGTAAATTGTGTATGGGTAGATTTTCAGTGGAGTAGTGTTATTGAGCCCATGGCTGTTTATAAGGATGATATGTGGGTCATGTTTTCTGTATGCATTAGAGAGTTCGTTTTTTCGTGTTGTCCAGTGTAATACATTGTGTTGGATGATTGTGAGGCGTGAATGTAGTGATGTGTTATTAATCATGTTTGCGTCCTGTGTACTTGTCTGGGACAACGAGGTGTCCATTTCGTATTTTTGTGATGTCTTGGTGTTTTTCGATCATCCTGTTTGTTACCAGGATGTTTCCCTGTGTAAGGTGTTCGTGGAGTTTGCCAGCTATGACCATATTGTATCTCTCTTCGTTAGAGAAGAGCCATTTAATCCTGCCTTTCTGTATTTCTTGACCAATTTCATATCGGCTTGAGTATTCATATTTATCGGGGTTTCTGGCAAATAGTCTTATTCCATAGAATTTGGGGTCCTTCACCGTTCCATCCATCAGCCTCTCCTGGCCATCATCTCCCATAAAGGAGATGTCGTTCTCATCTGGTTCATATGGATCAGCCGAGACTGGGGTTGCCAGTTCTGCTGGGGGGGTCTCTTTTGGGAGATCTTTCAATGGTGGTGGTAGAGCATACCTTTTGAGAGATGATGGCCCCTGAGGGGTAGGTTGCTGTTGCTTGGATCTGACGGAGGTGTCAGGGGCAGGGATAGCAGGGTTTGTAGGAGTGGGTGGGGAGATCTGTTCAATCTGCCTGTCCAGAGCTTGGACATGGGAGGCTGTTTCAGATTGTTTGTTTTCTGTTGGGGGAGGGGGAGGGTGGACCACCTTGAGGATCCCCCATGAGTCAGCTTCCCCTAGGTCGAGCTCTGGAAGGTAATTTCTCCTCAGTGCTTCCCTGGCGTGTTCCCTGAAGCCTCTTTCGGGGTTTATCAGGTTTTGAAGGTGTGCATGCAGCAACACTACCAAAATTTCCTTGGACAGGTTGTTAGGGAGGGCAAGGTGCACCGTGGGTTCTACTTTGGTCTTGTTTTTTTCGTTGTTCTCTCTGATGTCCTGGCGGACCTGGTTGATAAGTGGTTTCCATGCATTAGTTGTTGCCTGCACTGTGGCTTGTGCTGTTTTTTGGGCAACTGCTTTCAGTGGTTTATTTTCTTTTTCTTTCTCCCTCTCCTTCTCTTTTTCTTGAGAGGTTTTGATGGCGTCTTTCCGGGTGGGACAGCTGTTGGCAAAGGTGCGGTGTGCCCCGCCACAGTTCAGGCATTTTTTGTGTGCGCTAGTGCATGTGCGGTATGTGTGCGTTCCGGAGCCGCATTCGGAGCATCGGGTTTTCTTTTCCTCTTTACAGGAGGACTTAAGGTGGCCATAAGCATAGCAATTCATGCACTGTCTCACGGGAGTGAATCGTTCAAATTCGATCTGCCATGGTGCGACGTATAGCTTGAAGAGATAAATGCCCTCTTCCTTTATTTTATTTGCCGAGGCGTGGTCGGAAAATCTTACTTTCATCATGTAGATGGTTTTCATGATGTGGATGTTTTCTACTTTTGCGTAGGGGGCTGAACTCATGATTTCATTGGTGATGTCGTCGTGTTCCTCATTAACAGCCTGTCTGTCTAGTTTTTTGAATACTAGCGTCAGTTTAGCTCGCATATCCAATGGAAGGATCGGTGTGAATCCCAACTTTGCCAGTTTGTTCATGGTGTCATGAGAGAAGAGTTTCTCTGCCTGTTTGTCATCGTCTATAAGTGCAACATACCCTTCATGGGTGGGGTAGTACCGAAGTACTCTGATTTCGGCCTCAAAGAGTGCCTGGGCGAGGGAGTTACGGCGGCTCGGGGACGGGCCGCCATTGACATTGATCTTTACTTTAGCCATGGTTCGGTTGCATGAGGTCGTCAGGGGTGAGATGGGTGAGCGTGATCGGTGAGGTGAAGGAGAGGAGGGGAAAATGATTTTAGAGGAGAGAAAGTTCGAAATTTAGAGGCGATAGTGGAAATTTGCAAGGTACCTGCGCTCGACCCCCCTCAGTATCAGCCTGGTTGCGTACTCCAGTGCACTGAGGGATCGGAGTTTTGTGTTGGGCCTCTCCCTTACTGCCAATCCTTGCTACAAAGGGACAGCAGGTTAGAGGCGCGCCAACCAGACGAATACAAAAGTCTCGAGGGCTTATGTAGGTCCAGGTGGCCACAAGAAATTGAAGAAAATTAGGAGGAGGTAGAGGACACCTAAATGTCACCCCAGACTGCTGGGCCTCCCTATACAGGTTTCCCTGTGATAGAAAGAGCTGCGGGTCTGGGGAGAGGTGTAATGTTCCCTTGTCACCGTCAGTAGTCAACAAGAAGAAAAAACCGCTGAAGGCAGTGGCAAAGCAAATAATCTCTGAAGACAGAGGAAATTTGCAGATCATTTACGTTAGTGGAGAGGTCAGAATAGCAAAAAGATTCGCGGCGCGATTGAGGTCCCGGTACTCCAGGATGGCTCAATGACACTTTGAGGTTCTGTTTTGCTATTATGGTTACTCTCTTGGCATTGACTAGGTGCTCGTGGGGCTCATCTCGTTTTTCGGCTCTGCGGCTTAAATACACTAGCGCTGTGTAAGCGAGCAGGGAACGAGGGGAGCCCGCTGTCCAATGAGCGCGGACATAGCTGTGTACCTGTGTGACCCAACCTGGGTAACTATGCTGAACTCCAGGTTGCGAGGTCGTGCTGCTACAGGTACTCCCCCTCCAGAGAGTGAGCAAAGCGAGCGAGCGATATACCTTAACGTATCACTCCGGTGGTCACCAGCATAGAAGGTGGATGGTTGCCCATCTTCTATTTGGGGTTACTGGTGTCTTATCTCTTTGGGGAGAATTTGTTGTGGGTGTGAGTGCCCACAGGTATGGCTGGGTGTTGGTGGTGAAGTCAGAGATCAACGGGGGAGCCGGCAGGCTCCCCAGTCGGCTAAGGACTGGGCAGTCCTTGTAGTGCTGCTGCTGTTGTCAGGTTCTGCTGGAGGATCGGGAATTGCTTGCTTGCTTGAGATTTGCGAAGTTCTGGCTTCGCCCGGGCCTTTCACTTATGGCCCGGCCTGTGTCAGCTTTTTATGGCTGTCTCATTTGTTGGTCTGACACTCGGTGCTTACCGTGGCGGTGGGATTGCCAGCAGGCGCTCCTGTAGCCGTGGTGTAAGCATCTCGCATAATCTCTTTACCAGCACGACGGCTGTGTTCTGTGGGGTTTGTCTTAGGAATTGCGTGTGCACGCAATTCTCCAAGTAGTGTATCAGTGTGGCGTTCGGCTCGCCGCAATGCATGCAACACCTCTCTTCACGTTCTATGGTTTGTATAATCTGCCATGCACAGTGGTAACCTAGGCGCATTCTGTGCAGAATAACTTCGGTACCTCTGTTGTTTATTTCAGAGAGTGCCAGTGGTTCATAGCCTGTGGCATCTGAGTACCAGCTGGCCGAGGGGGAATGTCTCGTTTCCTCTCTGTGAAGCTGCAGGAGGAAGGAGTTGGCCGCCACCGTACACCTCCTAAGTAAATTTCGGCTCTGATGTATTATCATGGGATTTGGGGGCATACCCCGGCCGATTTCGGCTAATCTGTCAGCAAGCTCATTGCCTCTGATCCCTATATGGCTGGGAACCCAGTTTATGATAATTCTTCTACCCTAAGCAAGCATCCTTTGTGTTATTGTGCCGATGGTTGTCAGGAGGTAGATGTTGTCAGTGGGTGAGCGCTGCTGAAGACAGTCGACGGCTCCTTTGGAGTCTGTGTGTATGACCACGTGTCCTTTCCTCATGGACGCGTGTCTCAGTGCTCCCATGATAGCAACTACCTCTGCCTGTAGCGAGGAGGCGTTGTCTGTTACCCTCATGGATATTGTGGCATCCCTTGCTGCAAAGCCGGCGCCTGCAGTGTGGGTCAAGGGATGTGTAATATGTTCGGCTCCCCGGAGGGGTGATGGTTGCAATGACCCTCTGGGTTTCTGCCTTTAGGCTAGGCGTACAATATTCATTCTTTTTGCTTGCCAGTCTCATGACCGAGAACTCTATCGAGGTTTGTGCCCACGGCGGAGCTTCGACAAAGTCAGGGTGTGGGGAGTCCATGCCCTTGGCCAGTAGTGGTTCTTTGAGCTGATGGCGTATTAGCACCCTGGCTGTGTGAGACAGCCAGGAGTTGTTTGCAAACAGCTCGTTATCTTGTTCTAGGCGTCTGACTATTTTGTGTCTTAGGCTTGTGTTCCTGGGAGCCTGGATGACCTTTGATAAGAATTGTGCTGCCGTAGATCAATTCG
>NW_023647836.1:5000-7067 GCF_015228065.2 Penaeus monodon
GGTTTAGGTTCGGTTTGAGTTAGGTTTTTTGTTATGTTCCGGTTGGATTAGGTCGTGTGTTTTAGCTTTGGTCGCGGGAAGGTATCCCCTAGAACTCGTACCACTCCGCACACTCGCACAAACAACATGGAATAGCATCGACAGAAAATGTGTAGGATTGGGGTAGTTTGGTAAGTATATGGGTTTGGGGTTTAGGTTTAGGTTAGGGTTTAGGTTAGGTTGGTTAGGTTTGGGTAGTTTTGGGTTAGGTTTAGGGTTAGGTTTAGGTGCGGTTTGGGGTTAGGTTTGGGTTAGATTTTGGTTAGGTTTGGTTAGGCTTGGGTAGGTTTGGGTTGATTATGGTTGTTTAGTTTAGGTTTCGGTTAGGTTAGGTTTGGGTTTAGGTTTAGTTGGGCTTAGGTTAGGCTTGGGTTAGGTTTTGGGTTTTGGTTTCGGTTAGTTTTTTTTTGTTTTTTTTTTGGGGTTCGGTTTGGGTTAGGTTTATGGGTTTCGGTTTTAGGTTTAGGTTTGGTAGGTTTTGATCAGGTTTATCTGTTCGGTTTGGTTCGGTAGGTTTGGGTTAGGTTTTGCTAGGTTCGGGATATGTTTGGGTTAGGTTTGGAATAGATTTAGGGTAGGTTTTTGTGGTATGGTTTTGGGTTCGGTTTGGGGTTAGATTTCAGTTAGATTTAGGTTAGGTTTGGTTAGTTTAAGTTATGTGAGCCGTTTTTTTTTTTTTTTTTTTTTTTTAAGGTTTGGGTTAGTTTTGAGTTAGGTTGTGTTTGTTTTAGGTTAGCTTGGTTAGGTTTTAAGTTAAGGTTTAGGGTTAGGTTTGGGTTTGGTTTGGGTTAGTTTTGGGTTAGGTTTGGGTTAGGTTTAGGTTAGGTTTGGGTTAGGTTTAGAGTTTAGGTTTTTGTTAGGTTTTAGGTTAAGTTTGGTTAACTTTAGGTTAGGTTTAGGAGGGTTTAGTTACGTTTGTTTACGGTTTGGGTAGGTTTGGGTTAATTTAGGTAGGTTGGGTAGGTTTAGTAAGATTTGGGTTGAGGTTTCGTTAGATTTGGGTTTGGGTTTGCGTGAGTTTTAGATTAGATATAGGTTTGGCTTAATTAGGTTTGGGGTATGGTTTAGGCACCTATCAATATATACAGATTCATGCTATATACATATTCAATACATACATATATATGCCTATACCATTATATATCTAATATATATATACATATATAGATATATATTATAATTTATATCTATATTATATATATATATATATATATATATATATATCTATACTGTATTATATATACATATGCATATAAGATACATATGCATATACCATTATCATAATCGTAATATATAAACATCTACATATATACAAATATACATATAAAAACATATATATATATATAATATTATATATAAAATATAATATATATACTTAAAATATTGTATATTATATATATTATATAACATATCATTAATATATAAACAAATCAACAAATAAACAATAACAAACACACAACACACACAACACAACACACAACATCTATATATTAAAATATATATATATATATAATATATATATATATATATAAAATATAATAATATATATAAATTTTAATACATTATATAACATATAGAACATATAAATTTATATATAGTATATATAAAATAATATATTATATATATGATATATATTAATATATATATATATATTATCATATATATATATATATTATTATATATATATATATATATAAATATATATAATAAGTTATATATATAATATATATATATATATTAATTTATATTAATATATATAATAATATTAAAATTATATTAATTAAAACAAATGTAAATATATATACATATATATATAATAATACATATTTTATATACAAACAATATATATATTTATATAAATTAATAATTTTTAAGATATATAATAATAGATTATAATATTAAATATTAATATATTTTAAATATTTCCATAATTATCATATTTTATGATATATATCATATATTATATATATATATATATATAATATATATATATATAATAATAATATTATATTATATAATATTTAATTT
>NW_023647838.1:0-7066 GCF_015228065.2 Penaeus monodon
TTGCCCCCCCAAGGAAAACGGGAAAGCATGCCGGGTGACTCGAACCCTCGAACTCAGATTGCCGTCGGGACAATCTGGAGTCCGATGCTCTACCATTCGGCCACCGCGGCCCACATTATGTATATTATGTAAAAAGTTAAATGCGAGCGGAAACAAGAGAGAGTTTGGGGGCCCCTACATTCCATCCACAACTGACCTCATGTTAGCGTTGAACCCCAGGATTACCCCAAGAGATAGCTGTTTAAAATGGACAATTTGAGTAGCCTCATTTGATTGATTAATTGAGATTAGCGAAGATCAAGCGCGCCCGGGGCTTCAAGATATATGGCCCGGCTGTGTAGCTATTTGGGTGTCTCGTTTATTTTCTGACCCTCGATATTTACCGTATTGGCGGGATTGCCAGCAGGTGTTCCTGCCGCCATGTGTGGGCATGCAGCATAATCTCTTTACCAGCCTTGCGGCTGTTGTGAGGGTCCCTGTCTCAGAAATTGTGTGTGCTCATAACTCTGTAAGTAATTACCTGGTGGCGTTCGGCTCGCCACAGTGAATGCAACACCTGTCTGCAATGGTTTCTTTGATCTGCCCATGCGCAATGGTAACCTAGTCTGATTCTGTGAAGAAGGGCTTCGGACCTCTATTAGTGGCCTCAGAGAGTGCCAGTGGCTTATAGCCTGTGGCATCTGAGTACCATCGGGCTGAGGGGGAGGAAAAAAGTTGCGGGGAGGAAGGCACGAGCTGTGGCATTACATTTCTGCCTTAAGATTTTTGGGTTTTGGTTTGTGTGATCATGGGATTTGGGGGCATACCCTGCCAATGCGGCTAGTCTGTCAGCAAGCTTATTCCTTCTGATGCTATGTGGCTGGAAACCCGTTATGATTATTCTTCTACCCTGAGCAAAAATCCTCTGCTGAAGACAGTCATGGCTGCCCTGGAGTTGTATGTATGACCATATGTCCTTTCCTCAGGGACGGTGGGCTTTCTGGTCGCAACTGCCTCTGTTTGTATCGAGGAGGCGTTGTCTGTTACCCCCATGGATTTTGTGGCATCCCTTCCTGCAAAGCCAGCACCTGCAGTGTGGTTTAAGGGGTCAACTGATCCATCCGTGAAGCAAGTTCTACTACCAGAGAGGACTGATGGCTGTAATAACCCTCTCAGCTTTAGAAAAGGCATGGGGTAAAGATTCTTTCTCCTTGACAGAGACAGAGAACTCGATCAAGGTTTGTGCCCACAGCGGGGCTTCAATAAAGTCAGGGTGGGGGGGGTAAAATCCCCTTGGCAAGTAGTTGTTCTTTAAGCTGATAGCATATGAACACCCTGGCTGTGTGAGATAGACAGGAGTTGTTTGCAAACAGCTTCGTGATCTTCTAGGCATCCAAGTATTTTTTGCTCATGTTTGTGTTCCTGAGTGCCTGGATGACTTTGAAAGGAATTGTGCTGCCATTAGATCAATTTGTAAACTCCAGGGGAGAATTTTTCCCCTCCATTAAGAGGTTGAGCACCTTCGTCCACCTTGGGAACCAGATGATCCTGCATGCTTCATTTGAACTGTCCCCAAATTTTTTCTCTAAATTTTGTCTTTGTGGCAATCAGCTAGGGGACAGAAGCATACTCCACAGTGGGCCGGACGGCATGAAACATAGAATGATCTTAGTACTTTATGTCTGGCTCCTTTATGTGTCTCCAACATAGGAGCCATTGTGTGATTGCTTGTTTTGGTTCGTCAACCAGATACTGGACCCTTTTATGAACGGAGAGGGTCCGGTCATCCTTACCCAAAGTTTTGGGAAGACCTTGGCCCCAGTCCATACCCGGGGTTTTTCAGACTTATTTCTTGAACACTGTGTCTCAGAGCCATGGCTTTTGAGTGATGCAGAGATCTTTAGTCCTGTCCTACAATACCCTCAGATACAAAGTCCAGACAGTGCTGGGCTTCTACTTGGGCAGTGTGGTCCAGTAGAGATAAGTAACAGATCGTCTGCATAAGGACAATCTTGCACCCCACGGGAGGTGTATGTGAGGATACAGGATATTAAGGGTGTTGAACAGGACTGGACTGAGGACCCCACCCTGTGGCATTCCATTTTCTAGTAGCATGTGCTGAGATAGATGACCCCTTTAAATCTGACTTTCTGTTCTATTCCTGAAAAAGTCACCTATCCAAGCTAAGAGCTTTTCTGATTCCTTTTTTGGATCAAGCTCTCAAGGTAGCAAGAGGAATTCAAAAAACCTTCTCCAGTCTAGGAATAGTACCCACAGATGTGCCAGTGCTAACTGTGCTTAAGAGTGTAGTTATGCTGTGTGCTGTGCTCATGCCCCTTGTGAACTCATGGAGGTGTTCATGTGGGGGGCCCATTTTCCACTGGAGTTTGTTTAGTACCATCTTCTTGGCCGTCTTGCCCAGATAGTTGAGGAGAGAGATGGATTGGTACTTCCCTGGTTCCTTTGGTTTGGGATGGGAACTATGACAGCCGTCTTCCGATCTTGGGTAGAGTGGAAGTTCCCAGGACTTGTTGATGAGTTGTAGGAGTGCAAGCTCACCTCCCAGTCTAGATGGGAAATGATGGGGTGCGAGATCCCATCAGAACCCGGGGCTGAGTGATAACTGTTTTTTGTTTTTTTCTTAGTTCCCTCAGAGAAAAGAGAACATCTGAGCTATTGAGTTTGGCTGCCCTTTCTCTGATACGAGCAACTCTGCCTGGTTGTAAGCATTCTTGGCTTCCCCTCAGTTCTGCTGGCAGACTGTTGCTGCTTTTCTCGCAGAGAACTCGTGCACCGTCAGTTTGCCTCTGATTGAGGGGTCGTGGTGCGTGCACCTTGGGGCTGAGCGGATGTAGCTCGCCTGACTCAGCTCTGCAAGGGTGGTTGGTGGTTAAAGGACCCATTCCAGCCATTTTTCCCTGCTTGATTTTTATGGCAGTTTCCTTGGCATCCCTGACTCCTTCCTTTAAAAGGGATGGTTCAGGTGTCTTCGGAATTGTTTCAACTTTGTAACTCCTGGACCAAGGCCAAGTTTTAGGTATGGTCTGTGAGGCACTTCTACATCTTCAGTCTGTGGGGGTTCATTGCAAACTAAGACAGTGGGCCAAGGCATTCTGAAAAGCCTACAAGTTGGCCTTGTCTGGTTTCCATTTTGGATATGGTTGTGGTATTTGGGCTGGGCCCGCATCCATGAGGGTAGTAGCAGTGCCATAGTGGTCACTTGTGACAGTCTTATCGACCCACCATCAATTCTCTCCACCAGAGCCACAATGGCCAAGGTGTCGTCTTTGGGTTCCCTACTCTTTAGAATGTCTCAAGCACATTGGCTATATGATAGCCTGCCGCCATCCAATGCCCTACAGGAAGCCAGAATGGGGTGGTGTGCATTGAAGTCTCCCTCTATGATCACTCGGTCTTGTCTGCAGTAGCACAGACTTGGCTCTTTCAGAATGGCCTGCTGTACATATTTTGGGCCCCCAGCCAGGTGAATCTCAACAGCAAGAGATTCAACATCGTCTCCCCAGTGTGGTGCATCGGCTATTTCAGAGAAAAGGATTGTTGCACTGACCAAGGTGATCAAGCCTTTTGCAGTTTTTGCTTGGCAGCATGAAGACATGATACCCCTAAGAAGCCAAACACTCCTCTCTGTTAATGTCTTCTGGAGCATGAGTGTCAATGTTCCTTGATCGCACTATTGTGTGGAGGATAAGCATTTCTTGTATTGAAGCCTAGATGTTCCACTGTAGTATGCTTAATTGTGGATCATGATGTTACTTGGTGTTAGGTACATCTGAGACGTCTTGTATTCGGATTCAGATATACAGAGGCTGACAACTCCACTGGAAGGCCTTGCTGATTAAGGGATCTTCATCTTTTTTTGGCTGTTTGTCAGGCTATCCTTGGGTCCACTGGGAGGTGGAGTGCCTTTGATAGCTCTGACTTTGTTAGTTTGGTTTTTCTCATGCCAGGCTTTGTCTGTGTTTTTTTTTTTGTTTTGTTTTTTCTTTGCTGGCTTTACCTGGGTAAAATCAGCCTGTTCTGGCACTGGGTGCACGGATTTAGCCTGGTTTAGCTCTGCCTGTGAGGGCATGGCCAGGGTTGGGGTAAGGAGGGGAGTCTCACCCTGGGGTGAGGGTGGGGCTGCTTTGGCTCTGTTCAGCTTCCTCCCTTTCAGGACTGCAACAGCCTGGGTCAAAGCTGTCTTGGCGCCCGTAGCTGTTGCTACTGCAGGACTAAGCAGTCAGCAGGAGAGTCATATATTCCTCATCAAAGAGGAGATTACCATCTCTTAGGGAGGCTTTTACAGTGCTCTTTGAACCTTTATTTCTGTGGTTCTTATCTGCACGTTTGCAATGGCTGGAAACTCCTTTTTTCTGAGGGAGTTGCTTTCTTCCTCTTTGGAGATCGAGGATCCTTTCCGCTTTTATTCTGTACCCAGACATGTGTGCCTGGGGGAACATAACAAATTCTGGTCATTTTTTTAGCAACCTCTTCCTGACAGAGCAAGCCAAGCTCCAGGCTGATGCCTCTTGGCACAGTTGGGACATTTGGCTGTTGTGTCCCTTTGATCTTCCTTGTGTGCCTTAAGGCACACCTCGGTGTTGTGTGCCTTGGTACAGACACCAACATTTAGGCTGGCCTTATAGATAGCCTGGTGGTGACTGTATTTTTGGCACTTTAAGCACCGAAGTGGCTCAGGCACATACGTTCTTATGTTGTAGGTGCCACATTTACCCAGATCAAGGGTAGGATTGGAGCTCCTTTCAGGGTCACCAGGACTTGCTTGGTTGGGGGCTTCCCCATTGACATTCGGATAGCCCCCACTACCGGTGGGTGTAATGTGATCAGATCCACATCTTAGGAAACTGAGAAGCCAAGTGCACCATCTTGACTCTCCTATCGTCGGGATCAGTGGTGAGACACACTTCCCACCTTGAAGCTCCTTTATTTCCTGCAGAAAATTCAGAGTAGCTATCTTTAGGCACAATGGTCATCTGATCTCTGGCAACCTGGATTGACAACTGGATTTTTCGCTACATCTACAATGCCTCACCAGTTGGTAAGGTATTGTCGAAGCCTCGGTTTTCCCGCACATGCTCACTCTATAGAGCCATGTATGGTTCAAAGTGACTACCATGGTCTGGGTCTTGCATGGTTTGCCATCATTTTTTGTCTCTTTGTGGGGGGTTTTGTGAAATACTTGCCATGAAATTCAGCAATTATTTCATTCCTTTCACTCCCCCCACCCCCCAAAGTCCAACAAGTGGAGGCTATATGTTAGAACCAAGTCTAACAGCTACAGGGGTGGTAAGAGGATATACGCAGCTAATAGCCATTGTGACGGCACTCACGGGACCAGTGTGAGTGCCAAAGGCGAAATGTCTGCTTGACCCTAGCCTCCCGAAGGGGACCAGCGGAAATTTGGGCCCGACCGGGCCAAGAAAAAGGGACCAAAGAGGCGTGTTGCTAGCCGCAGGGCATACTCATGCACGGCATCACTCAATCTCCAGGACTCCAGTACTCATGCACGGGAAATGCGTGGGTAGGTGAGAACCCTGGAGAGAGACCGGAGGGGGTGCCTTTCCATTGTAGCGCACGACCCCGCAACCTGGAGTTCAGCATAGTTACCAGGTTGGGTCACACAGGTCCACAGCCCGGTCCGCGCTCATTGGACAGCGGGCTCCCCCGTTTCCCTGCGCGCTTACACAGCGCTAGTGTATTTAAGCCGCAAGCCAAAAAACGAGATCAGCATTCCCGATCCTCAGTAGAACCTGACAACAGCAGCAGCACCACAAGGACTCCCCAGTCCTTAGCCGACTGGGGAGCCTGCCGCCCCCCGCTGATCTCCGACTTCACTTCAGGAACCCAGCCATACCTGGGGGCACTCACACCCCACAACAAATTCCCCCCAAAGAGATAAGACACCAGTAACCTCAAATAGAAGATGGGCACCATCCATCTTCTATATCATCATTGTTCGAACCCTTTGTTCATCTCTCTCCAGTAAGACAGCCACCCAAAGGCTGATTTACTTCAAGAGGGGAACTCAGGTCCTACACCTTTCAAGGGGGTTTCCCAGTGGCAGGATGAGTAGCTCAGTAAATGAGACCTTACATATATAGACCTTGGCTACCCCTAACTTACCGCACGGAATATGCGAATATGGAAGGAGACGGTATGGTTTACGTGACGAACTCCCTCACAAGGGAGAGCATGTGTATGAACACATACTGTACACACGCACGCAGCATACAAATACAAATACAAAAAACACACAGAAGAGAGAGAAAAAGAGGAGGGAAGAAAGAAAGGATAGAGAGAGAAAGAAGGGTATATATAAGAGAGAGAGAGCAGGGGGAAGGGGTAGGGGGAAGAAAGAAGGAGAGAGAGAAAGAGAGAGAGAGAAGAGAGTGTGTACAAGTGTAGCATGCGGGTCCGGTGGGCCCCACCTCGCTTTCCCCCCCTGTAGCATGCGGATCGGTGACCTCACCTCGCTCCTCCCAATGTAGCATGCGGGTCCGGTGACCTCACCTCGCTCCCCCCCATGCTTCCTCCAGCTGCTTCTATCGCTTCCTCCAGCCTGGAACGGTCACACTTATACCGAGGATGACCAAGGCCTCAGGGAGTTTTGTCGCCAGCGACCAGCGCGGTAAGGTCGGCTCTGCCCTTGCCTCCCTCCCGGGGGGGCTGCCTCGATACGGCGCTTTTACCCATTTAGACAAATCAAGCCTCATCTTAGCGTGTGTTCACCCCTTTACGTGTGTTTTGAACCCTCTGTTCACCATTGCCTAAGGATAACAGCCTTTTTCAGAGAGAGAGAGAGAGAGAGAAGGGAAGAAAGTGAAGGGAGAGAGAAAGAGGGAGAGGGGGAGGTGGGAAGATAGAAGGGAGGGGGGGAGGGAAAGAAGAAAGGAAGGACAGAAACTTTTTATTATTATTATTATTTTTTTTCATTTGACAAGTTTATTTTGACACAGCTTACATCTCAAGATTAGGTACCCAGGTTACTACCAATATTAATAATCTGTGTAGGCTCACACTCACATACAAAACTTGGTACTTTAAAATTAAATATTAGCAATCCTTT
>NW_023647839.1:0-22500 GCF_015228065.2 Penaeus monodon
TTTACCATAATGGGTTTTCATTTTTGTCTTGGCCTGTAACCTGTATCTTAATAGTTATTTTGCTTATTAATTACAGAAGCAGTGATGGGAAGTGTTGACAAATCTTGCAAGAAGATGCCCAACACCGGGGAGAGGTCAGATATTGTTGCAGTTCTTTGTCATGGACTCCATTAGCTTACTTTAGATGCTCAGATTTTATTGTATTATTGTATTGATGTTTAAATTGGCCTTTTTCATATCAGCCTGTGGCTCTCTTTCTTCCTTTTCTGTTTCCCTGCATTTCCTGTGTCAATCCTCTTCAGAGGAAGGTCATACAAGGTTTTTGGAAAAACTATAGTAATGGACATGAAGAAAATATGAGTTGCTTTTCAGGATAAAAATAGTCTGCAGAAAGTAAAGATGTTATCAAAGTCTCTGAAACTGCTTACTCAATTAATTCCTCTGATCTCATATTGCCCCCTGTGCTTACCTTTGGCAAAGCTAGACAAACCCTCAGTACATATATTGTAGCAAGATGAAGTTTATTGATTTCTAGGCAGATTATCATTGAATAATTAACCAGTCCAACCTCTTGTCTTGTTAGAAATACAGGGGGAAAGGCAGTGCTTTGCAGGAGCGTGAAGTGTGGAGGCTGGGTGTTGCTTCACACAGTCTGAACTATTACCCTCCTTTGCTTCCTCTCTTGTATCTCTCTCTCTGTTCCTCTGACTTCCTCTCTCACCATGTCTCTCCCCTTCTCTCCTTATCCTTCCCCCATTCTTTTTTCTATTCTGTCTCCCCCTCCCCCCTTCTTTCTGTTTTACACCTCCTTATTCCTCCCCCATTCTCCCTTCCACACCCCACTCTCTCTCTCTCTCTCTCCTCTCTCTCTCTCTCTCTCTCCTCACACACACTCTCTCTCTCTCCTCTCTCTCTCTCTCTCTCTCTTTCTCTTCTTTTTTCTCTCTCTCTCCCCTCTCCCCTTCTCCGTCTCTCCCTCTTCCCTCTCTCCCTCCCCTCTCCCCTCCCCTCTCCTCTCCTCTCCCCTCCCCTCTCCTCTCCCCTCCCTCCTTCCCCCTTCCTTTTTTCCCCACATTAACTTTGGCATCTTTCTCCCCCTTACCTAAGCAGATATAAATGAAAAATGCTTTCTTCCAGGGCCAGGCAGACCTCCAAAGAACCCCCGCACTTGCACGTGGTGTTGAGGTGAAGTCACAATTGAAATATGTGTTCCCAACGAGCTCAGGAAAACGAGAATTCTGCTCGGAAAAAGTGCCTCTCGGAGTACAGAAAGGCTCTTCGGAAGGTAGGGATTCCAGTTTAGGGAATTTTGGGGTTTGTTTTTTTT
This sequence comes from Penaeus monodon, assembly GCF_015228065.2. Taxonomy (NCBI): domain Eukaryota; kingdom Metazoa; phylum Arthropoda; class Malacostraca; order Decapoda; family Penaeidae; genus Penaeus; species Penaeus monodon. The sequence continues at coordinate 1,328 of NW_023647839.1, forward strand.
TTTCCCTGGTTTTTATTTGTGTTCTTGGAATATACTTATATGCTATAATAATTTATTTTTGGACCTCCTTATTTCTTTTGATTATAAAAGGGTGATCATTGTACCATAGCACTTTGATAATGTAGTGACTTTGGAGCACAGTATGGAACTCCATTTTTCTATGTCCCAGGGTACTTGTGCCAACTGTGACAATGTCATCCGCTCGACACCAGTAAAGTCGAGACTTCATCAGGCGTCGGCGAGACTGTGCAGAAATGAGTCCCTTAAAGGCCGGGGCCAAAAAAGAAAAGGACAAAGAGCAGCAGGGAGAAACGGAGGAAGAAGCAGGCGTGGCCTCTTCATTTTCTCCTCGATGACGAGCCCGCCATCCAGCAGCCCCCCTCCTCGGGCAACGGTGTGTCACCCAACGAGAAGGCCTCCCTTGGCCCGGAAGCAGCTGCGGGTAGGAAAGGTAGATGGAGGCCATTTGCAGTGTGAAAGGAGGAAGGTTGGCAGTGGGGACCTCCGGCCAAGACTCCATAGTGGGTCGAGGGAGACCCCAAAGGGGCCCGGTAGAGCTTGCAGCATCTCGGGGGAAGGGAGGGGTAGTAGTTGAGGGGCCTCTTCTCCCTCTTCATGTGAGAAGGGAAATGAATGCTGGAAGGAGTGTTCCAGGCATTTGGTGTCTCCTTGCACCTGCTCTGGTATGCTTTGCCAACAACTGCCCATGGGTAAGGAATAGGTGTGGCACGTGACAGCTGTTAGGACAAAGTGGAGAGAACATATTCAACGTTCTGTCAAAATAGCATGGAAAAAACATCGGGTTATATAGGAATGAAAGTTGAAATGTCTTGAATGGATGTGTTCACTGTTGTTTTTATTTGAATTTTCAAATATGAATGTAAGTTTTGATAGTATCTGTCTTCTTTTTGGGTAGAAAGCTGTCCCCTGTAGAATAAGGTTAGATTCCCAAGGATATTCTGGGGTTTGAGAGCTTGATTTTTTTTATGTAGGTAATTTGGAAGTTTTCTTTTGAATTTTTTCTTGGGAAGCACAGAGGGAATACACTGTTGTTGGCTGCAAGTTCCCATCATGTTTCATTCCTGGTGCTTCATTATGAAAAAAGAAAGCTGCCTGGGTAGAGTTTAGAAGACCCTTTTGAAGGTGATACAATCACATATTAACCCATTGCCGATTGGTGGCATGTACGCACATGCCATGGCACAGCGGGACCATCTGCCGGGGGCATTTTACGCACATGCCATGGTGTATCCTTAACATGCCATGAGTTTTTTTTTGTTACAATCACGGAAAAAGATTATTTTTCTGCCACTGAAAGTGTGATTAAGTCGGTTTTTAACACTCATTTTACCCATGCAAAAACAAACAAAAAAAACAAACAAAAAAAACAATAAACCGACGATTTCAACTCCATGATGCCCACACTGCTTATTTTATTCGGACAATAGACCGAACAATGTAAAAACTATGGAGTCTATATAACAACAAAGTATCCTTCAGTCTCGATTTATCAGGAAGTTTGGCAAGTAGAGACATTTGAAAAAAATGAAAACTGGAAATGCAACATATCTTCGTAGTATTACGAAGAAACGGCATGGGAGCTGGTATTTGACATGAGTGGTCGCACAGATCGGGCGACGATATAAGCCCCGGGAGCGAGGCCTGGGCCTCTATGGAAAATCCTGTCAGAAAGGGTTTAAACTTTCATATACAGAAAGTGGTTAATGTTCTTGTATTTTTTTTTCCCTTTAGAAGAGTATACCAAATTTATAGGGAAGAAGAACTATGTCAAAAGCCATGAGTTGTAAAATAAAATATGTTGATTATGATAGGATTTTAAATTTTAAAAAATTTAAGCACAAATACTGCATAAGCTGTGGGATGGGGAAATAGTTGCACTCAGTTTTATAGGAGATGCAGCTGCAAAATCTAAAATACCTTGCTTTTGGGGCCCGTTTTCTCTTGAGACTGACTTTGGTAAGTAAGCTGACAGAAGATTGACCTTTTTGGGGCCCTTGATGCCAAGATTAATGCTGTCTTGTAGAGTAGTCTGATGTCAGTGCATGTCGTATGAAATATGGTCTTTGGGTAGAGAATATTTTAACTGGTACTCTATGTTTTTCCTTGATGCTTCATACATAAGTTGGCATACTAAGGGATAAGGCAGAATTTTTTTCTTTGTTTTTATGTAGTATGAGTTAGAAAAGAGATTATTCCTTTTTTGTCATAGTGACTTGGATTGCTGTTGGATATTTTATGCATAAAGTTTAAACTCATAAACAAAGGAAAAGAGAAAAACTATTTGCATTGGCTTGTACCACGGAAATGAATTTTCCCAAGAAGGAACAAAGGATCGGTCCATGAGTCTCCCCTTGCAGGGGGGGTCTGAGTGCCACAACCTTGGCACAGTAGAGGCTGCTCCCAGAGTTCAATTGGGAAGACTACCTCAGGGAAACCAACTCCATACCCTCACCTGCCAAATGCTTCAAACAGGTAACGTTTTAAAACTTTCAGACGTTTGGGGCTTTGTTTGCTCTGACTTTTCTTTCTTCTTTCCTTCCAATCTCTTCTTGTCACTTGTCTTCTGTTGCTTCATTTTTTGCATATTGTCCTTTTTTTTTCTCTTTTTTATTCTTTTTTCCCCTTCTCTTCTGTACTCTCTTTAGTTTGCCTCTCTCCTCTCCCGTTCTCTCTTTGCTTTATCCTCATCCATCTCCCTTTTATCTTTCTTTCTTATTTTCATTGCCATAAATTTCTTTAAAAAAATGGGGGAAAACTTTGTTGTTGCATCTTGCCTCACTTTAAGCCTCATCTTTCTTTCCCTCCTCTCCCCTTCCCACAGCACAAAATCCCCCCCAGAATGAGTTTTAAGATCGGCATGAAACTGGAGCACTTGACCGCGAAACCTGACGTCCACCTGCATCGCTACAGTGGTAGGCACATTAGGCCTAGGCTGAGACTCAGGCTTGATGGCTCTGACAACAAGAACGACTTCTGGCGCTTGGTAGACTGCATAATGAGATCCACCCTATTGGACATTGTGAGGAGCATGGAGGAATGCTGCAACCACCCCTTGGTAAGGCTGTAAATATTTTCTTCAAAAAGTGTGTTGGTCTAAATTGATTTCTTTCATTATTTGATATGTGTAAATATGCAGGTTTAGGTAAATTTTTATGAAAAGCACAATAATGCAAGTCTTTGTGGATGCTCCTTCTAGGTTTCCGCATGAATGCATCATCCTGGCCGATGTTCCTCCTAAAGACGCTGCAGAATGCAGAGGTTTCCCCTCCACACATTTTCCGCACAGAGCCGCCCACACCTGCCAAGAACTACTTTGAGGTTGGCATGAAGCTAGAAGCTGTTGACAAGAAGAATCCTCAGCTCATTTGTGCTGCAACTGTCGGTAAGTCATAGAGGCAAAGGCCTGCTTTTCTCTTGGCCTTTTAAGAGGGTCAATTTCTTAACAGTTTTGGCTTTTGTGATGGTTTGACTTTGTGCTAATTAAAACATTTTTTGAAGTAATTTGCATCTTACATGTTTTTTGTACACATAAAGGTCCAAGGTATATTTTCATTCTTTTAATAACAGCTCTTTTCCTTCATGTTAATGTTGTATATGTTTCTTCGCACCTTCATGCACCTCCTTCCCCACCTGCAGGTGCTGTGAATGGAGATATGATCCATGTGACATTTGATGGCTGGAGAGTGCCTTTGATTACTGGTGCCGCTATGATTCAAGAGATATCTTCCCTGTGGGCTGGTGTGCTATGTCAGGGCACCCTCTGCAGCCCCCAGGCCAGATGTGTGAGTGGCTTTGTTTTTTTCTTTTGGGCTTTCTGAAGGGATCTCAGTGTTTGTTATGTCTTTATTTATCATTTCACTCAATCTTCATCAACATTTTGTTTGATGCATTGTTGACTGCGTTTCACTTTTCCTAAGTAGAGTTCTGAAAGTTTATAAAAATGGACTGTAAGCACAGGAAAACCAATATGAAACAAAAAGTAAAATAAACTGCAGTGTGAAATTATATAAACATTTAACTTGCACTCTTGAACCTGTGTAAAGGTACCAAAATCTGAAGTTTGTGTGCACTGCTTACAAGAACTAAAGTATACATGATGAGTAGTGCATGTCTACTTTCCAGGCACTGAAACAGGCTGTATTGCCGCACCAGTGCCCTGACGTGCTGTTGAGTCTTGATTTTGATTTACTTCCTGGACTCATTAATGGATAATGTCTGCAAACTCGCCCAAAACTACTAGATAAGATAGGAATAATAAAAAGAAACAGAAGCAGCCAACATGCAGATGATATTGGACAGTTATGAGGACTGGTGTGCTTGTTTTTTTAAATGAATTTTTGAAAAATGTTGAGAGCTGGCATTCTTTTCTCAGTTGCATCATATTGAACATGAAATGCATGACAGTCCTCACCCATCCATCTCAACCTCTCCTGATTCTTTCACAAGGAACCTGGATAAAAATGAAAAGAGATGGAGCTTAAAATGTGATAAACTCTCGCATCACCTTTTACATAGTTGAACCCTAGTTCCTGACGCCATTGTCACATGTCAGTGTGTATCCCTCTGAACTCGTGTGGCAGTTGATAATTACACTAGGTTCATAACTTCTGCCATTTGCATGTTTTTTTATGTATTTTATAAAAAAGCAGGTATTACACTTTTTAATATTATTTTAAGAATATACAAATAGACTATATACTTGAGCAAACCACTAGATATCAAGGCCCTTGTCAACATTTCCTCCTTTTGTGATGTATTCCAATGGGAATTGTGTATCACTGTTCATTAAATCATTATTTGATATATTTTGGGGGTCCAATTAATGACAAATGATAGGGATCCCTTAAAAAAAAAAATTTCACTGTGTGATAATGTGAAATAAGGTAATGTGCATTTGTGGAAGATGATCTATATTATCAAATATCTTTTGACGGATCATATGTGTATGATATCTTTATACCTTGTCATATGTGTTGATTGTCTTTACCTCTGCCTTACAAATGTCCCATACATGGATTTATGGTGCAGTGCTCAATATGGTGGCTTTTGCTTCCCCCAATGTGAATTGCTTCCTTTGGTATCTGCAGGGGGCCCTCCCAGCGCCGTTACAAGGCACGGGTCCTGAACATCCCTCCTCCCCTGGCTGGTTCCTCCAAGTCCCCAGAAGTGCCCTCAGCGACTGCAGCAAATGACAAGAGCCCTCGTCTGTGGCCAGCTCCCCCCTGGCAAAGTCGGGTGTCCGTGCAGGCCCCAAACTCCCCCTCCCCACCCCCAGGCAGCCCCCCCTCTTCCCAGCCGCAGTCCACACCCACCAAGGCGGGCTCGCTGCAGAACTCTCGTCATCAGCAAAGTCATCTACTTCCACCTCCACCAAGTCATCCTCGTTAAGTAAGCCATCATCCACCAGCAAGTTACCCCCCTCATCTTCATCCTCGTCATCACCCTCGCCATCAGCTGCAGCGCTCACAGTCAGTCAGTCGAGCGGCAAGCCCACCTCATCTACTAAGTCATCGGGGTTGCCTGCTATGACCCCACTCACTTCTACGCCCACCAAGACTCCTGCAGGATCGGGAGGATCGGAAAGCGTCAATAGCACCCCAATGCAGCCAGTCCACTGTACCACCCCCTAATACGGGAACATCGCAGCCATCACGTCCTCCACCACGCCTTCAGCCCTCCCACACCCATCTAACCCCAGAACGCCTGAGCCCCCCACATCACCTTCCATCACTTCCTCGCAGAAACCCCTGGGTGCCTCGTCATCCTCCACCACCTCCTCCTCATCCTCCTCTTCGTCCTCTTCGTCACCAATGGTTGCTGGGCCGGAGTCGACAATACCTTTTTCCTCAACAAAAATCACCAAGTATAACAGTACAGAACCAGATACCTCGACTGTCCAAAATTAAGTGCCTAAGGTATGTAGTTCAGGTTTCAAGTTGTTCATATTACAAAAAATCTGAAGTGTCACATATTTAGTACTTTTGGAGCTACTCTTTTTTTTTATTGTCAAAATATAACAAACTTTCTCTCCAGTTGTCGTTTATGTTAATCATGGCTGCACGTGTGGACCATACCTGGACTCTGGTCGCGTGAGCGAGCTCCCTGTCCAGTTTGGACCAGGGAGCCTCAACCGTGTTGTGCGAGAGTCTGTCCAAGCTCTGGTTGATGCCGCCCCTGACCCTCGTGCAGTCACTTCCTCCTACCTCGTGGCAACGGCAAAGTTATTATTAAAGGTTTGACCTGAGACAGCATATATTTACATATATATATATATTTCTTTTTACTAACTGGGAGGTTTAGGGAGTTTAAGCTTTTCCATTGCTTGTGTGTATGTTTTTTTCCAAAAGATGAAGTATATTGTAATCCTTGTATAGTACATGATAACCTATATCTAGGAAATATTTGAATTGAGGAGATAGACAAGGGAGGAATTAATACCTCCCTTCACTTTTGCAGATGGGATGCTGAAACCCATCGACTAACATCTCTAGAGAAAGTGGAGGATTTTTGGAGTGCTCTGGAGTCGCTCTTTGAAGATCTGATGTGCTGTGAGAATTTTTACACACAGCAGCCAATCACCCAGTGTACCAAGTGTGCGCGGCAGAGTCCTGCACAATTCAAAAGGGGTAAGCAACATTTTTGGCCAGTTCATGTTGATAGGGGTATTTATTGTTGCAATATTCTGTCTGTGATCACTGATTTAGTTTATCGTGAAGTTGTTACAGTTGTGGCAGCATATTCAGTTAAGAAAATTTATCCAGTGCCGCCGGGATGGCATAAATGTACTTGCCATGCCCACTGTGAGTATAGTTTATGAATTGTCTTTCATATGGATGGCTCCACAATTGCCTAGTCACCAAAGAGTCAATAGCATAAACTACCTGTCTCATCTGTTTACTCTTTTCCTTGACTTTAGGAATATTCTATTGCCATAGTATTGTTGATAAAATTATAGTAAGTATAATGTCTTTAATGATCATAACATCAATGTTGTTAGCATAAAAAAAAAAAGAAGAAAATCAGAGAAAGGAGAAGTCCAGTGAGGCCACAAGGTCTACTAGTTGAAGCCTTGGTGGCTGAGCACTTACGGAGCTGTCTGTGTGTAGAGACACTTCACAAACAAACTACGGTGAACAACATTTTCCCAGCAGTATTGGGTTAAAGGAGAGAAAATTTGAGCTTGAATTATCTGCCCCCAGACCAAGAAGCAGCCAGCATGTGGCAGTGTCCAACAACAAGCGACCAGCCTCCAGTGAGCCCAGTGATGTCCTCAGTCCGTCAAAAGTTGCCAAACGAGTATTGCAAGGTTAGAAGTTTTTCAAATGAACATTCTGATGCAGAAAATTTAAAATATATTTTCAAATGTTCATAGAGGGTGTTTTCGTTGAAGACCTAATGTTCCAGGTACGACTGTAAAAGATCAATTCGAGCATTTTACAAAGTATGGCATTATTAACCTGTTGCATCATGGCAATCACATCACCACAATTCCGGCCATTAGGCTTACGTGAGCGGCCACTCTACGAGTGGCTGCTTGTAGACTGGGCGCATGCGAACACGTGCTTGGTGGCAGACTCTGCCCCTCCTATTTTCAGAGTTATTTACTCTTTTATGCATAAGCATTTTTAGACTTTTAACCATTTTCTATTGTCCATATTTGCCCTTTGATTTGCACTACCCACATGGTAAATTTTTTTTTTTTCTTTGCACAAACTCCAATCATCTCTCAAGGTAGTATACAACTCAGTGCATGAAAAATAAAACTATGTAACACTATGTTACTTTTGTCATTTAAATTTTTTTACATAATACTAACATTTTCTGTAAAACAACCTGTGCACTCATGGCAAGTCTTTTCCATCCTCCTGGCCTTCAGCCACAATGTTCACAAGGGCAAGTTCAAGTCACCCGGCCTACAGCAGATTTTCCCATGACGGAATGCTCATGTCACCTGCCCTTGACCCAGATTTTTTCATGATGTGATGGTCACGTCACCTGGATCCAATGGGTCAATGTAATATAAAATGCTCGCAATGTTGAGGCATTGTTGAACATAATTGAAGCTTTTAACCCTTTGCCGACGGGTGGCATGTACGCACATGTCATGGCATGGCGGGAACCATCTGCCGGGGGCACGTATGCACATTCCATAGTGTATGTATGGACATGCCATGATTTTTTTTGTTACAATCACGGCAAAAGATTATTTTTCTGCCAGTGAAAGTGTGATAAGTCGGTTTTAACACTCATTTTTACCATGCAACAACAACAACAAAAAAAAGAAAACAACAAACCGACGATTTCAACTCCACGATGCCGCACACTGCTTATTTTATTCGGACTATACACCAAATAGTGATCAACTATGGAGTCTATATAACAACAAAAATATCCTTCAGTCTCGATTTATCAGGAAGTTGGCAAGTAGAGACTTTAGAAAAAATGAAAACTGAAAATACAACATATCTTCATAGTATTATGAAGAAATGACATGGGATGCTGGTGTTTGGCATGAGTGGTCGCGCATGCTATGGCGACGATATAAGCCCCCGGCAGCGAGGCCTGGGCCTCTATGAATACTTCCCGTCGGAAAATAGTTAAGCAAATCTAATGGTGAATGGATGCTTCCATAGAATTTACTTTTTGCTTTAATTTTGCAAATTGCAAGGTATACTTTGTTTTATGTTATTGTTGTAAGAATATTTATTACTTGTCTTTATGTATGGGAGTAAATAACTGTATGTATATACTAGTTTTGTTGTTATTGTCAGAGCAGTTTCCATTTTTAAGGTCAAGTTTTTTCAGAAAGGAATCATGTATCAATCATAAGATTTATATTTTACTCCATGCATTCATTGAACTTCAGTAGTAGACAGAGCAATGCCTCTTTGGTAAATGAAATATCTGTACATCTAGCTAAGTAGGATAATGGTCATGGAACCATATCTTGTCATGCATTGATACTCCTCCTCTCCCCCCAGAGCCATCCCCTCCTCAGCAAGTGAGCCTGGGCAGAGCCCGGCCAAGAGGTGACCCGGCTGAGTGGGACCGTAGAGGAAGTCATCACTCATATAGCGGCCACTGACCCTGCACTGGCCAATCATGCTGACCTCTTCAGACGGCATGTGAGTCAACAAAGCCTATGTCTTGGCCTGAGCAGGATCCAGGGCTCTGCTGCTTATTATTACTCTTTTTGGTTCTTTTTGTCTTTTTTTTTCTCTTCTATTAGAAAAATATATTCATGTATATATTCAGTGTTAGTTTTGAGTTTTAATTTTTTACAGCATTTGGGGTCGGTGACACCTCAAGGCTTGTTTTTAAAATGTCAGTCTTTAAGGAAATTAAGATCAACATTATCAAGAAATCACACATTTTTGAAAATGTACTAACTTTGGCACTATATAAGGAGAAGGAACTTGAAGGGCTTGAAGCATCTGCAAAATAAGACTGGATAAGACACACACATACACACAAACTGGAATGCCAATATACATCCTTGGTTCCAATAAAAGTTTGTAGAACTCAGTATACTACCACCCGTTATTTAAAAACTCATCAGAGAAATTGGTTCACAGGATCATCATATTCTTTGTTAATCTTAATCATGCTATTATTGTAATGATGATTATAATGATATTCCTTATTTATTAGTACATATTTATAATAATGTAGGCTTAAAGGCATACATTGATTTTCATACCTCATTTCATATTTTTAATATTTGGTTTCCCATTTTTGTTTTGTATTTGATAGTAGTTTGTAAGAAAGGGGAAAAAAAATTATAATTTTCAGATGGGGGAAGAAAGAAAAAGGGGATAAATTAGATTACTAGGGACTTTACCAGAAATTGGTCAAGACACATGGCAAATGGAGCTACAGCAACTCCCAAATTAATTCAATTTTATATGCTCTTCCCAGGCTGGTTTGCTATCTGTATCCCTGGTTCCTTTTGTGTCATGGTCTCTTATCATGTTCCTTTCTTGTCCTTTTCTGTCATGTCTGCATTCTCTCGACAGGAGATTGATGGGAAGGCTTTGCTGCTCCTCAACAGTGACATGATGATGAAATACATGGGTCTCAGCTGGGCCCAGCCCTCAAGATCTGTAACCTGATCAACAAAATCCGTGGGCGCAAGCACCTTGTCACCTAACAGCACTGGAGCAGTGTTTTCACCCAACACTAGGCACCAGAGATAGGAATTACTCAGACTTTGTCTTGGGAATCATTTAACGAGTGGCTTATCTTTAGTGGTGTTTTATTTTTCATTGCAGTATTTTTTTATTCTTTTAGGTATGGGGAGCAGTTCCATTATCAGATTTATTAATGTTCAAATAGTTAAAGGAAAATTTCAGACACCCACTAGGAAAAGCATAATGTGCTGGAAACCTCTGGAATGAAATGTGAAGTAGACGTTTTTATGAAATGAAACATCCAAGAATAACAAGCAATTATGCTTGCAGTGGGGTGGTGACGTTGGCAGCAGTGGGTATGGCTTTCATTTGAGTGACGGGTGAGCGTTCTACCTGCAGATTGAAGTCAGATTGTCCTGTTTATTATTTATTTATTTATTTTTATTTTTCTTTGGACACAAGATAAGCTCTAGGTTTCATAGATGTGTCCAACAGTGTGTTGAAGATGGTGACAATGTAACTTACTGTTTTGCTCTCATCTGCTGCTGTCTTTGGTTTGTGGGCAGTTGTTTTGTAAGCAAATGACTATCATAACAGGAGAATGAGCCTTACAAAGAAAAAAAAAAAAAAGATAGGAAGAAGATTAAAGAATTTATGTAGATATTTTTATATACAGTCATGCATTTATTGCTTACCATTGCTTGCAATTATAGTGCAAATTACTTTTTGACGTTTACAACTTGTCGTGTTTGGTTTCGTCCCTCTTCCCCCCCTTTCCTCCCTCCTCCAATGACTCTCTCAATGTTGTAGAATCACCAGTAGTCGTATTTTACTCCTGTTAGGTGTTTCATATCAGCCGTGGAAGTGCGCGCTGGCCATATCAAAACTCACCGATCTTATGCAAGTAAAAACAAGACTTGGATAAAAGGGAGCCAGCTGTGTGGGTGCCAGCTGTCTCAATGCCTTACAAGTGGCTTCCTTTGTCTTGTCTCCCCCTTTGGGCCCTTTTTTATCTTTTTCTCTCTCCTCCTCCTAACACTTGTAGTCTTGCAGAAATCTTTGCATTTGCCAGTGGTTGTAAATGTTTACTTTTCAACTTAGCTTTAGAAGAGCTGTATCACACTAGAAGAAAAAGGGATAAAAGGGACAAATTGTTTGTGAAATAAGTAAAGCGATAATTTTGACACTATATTTTGTAAAGAGTAATTTTTTATTAGCCGAGATATGACGTGGAGTGTCTGCCAGCAACATTTTTACAAATATGTTCTCTACTTGTAGAAGCTTAGGAATGTGTTGAACCTCTGAAGTGTCTTCTCTTGTTTTGTCAAACACATTTCACCATTCTTTTCTCTTTGTTGCTGCAAGTAGGAGCTGTTGTCCAGGCATTTTTGAGTGTTTGATGCAGTCCTTATTTACAAATGGGAGAAAAGACAGTAGATTATAAGAAGTTGATGTATATGGAAGTTACAGCACATTTCTTGCAAGAATAGAACAGTGCAGGAACATTTGAAGAAATTTAATATTTTTTTTTCATAAAAACTAATGACTTCCTGTGCTATTAGAATATGGACAAAGTCTCAAAAATATTTTATAATCTTGATTAACCCCCCGCCGACGGGTAACAGAAATCTCTGAGTGTAATAAACGCTGTTGATTACTGGAAACATCCAGACACTGGGCACGGGAGTCTTCTTCACAAAGTGGACCTTCCTGCTCCATGCACTCTGGCACATCGCTGCAACGTACAGCTGTCCCTGCATGTACAGCTGTCCCTGCAGACCAAGCGGCATGTCATGACGCTTGCACAAGTGGTCCGTCAGGAAGGGGTTAAAATATGAGATGGTTGGGGCTGCTTATTCGAGTTGATAGGTCTTTTAGTTGTTTTCCTGTTCAGAGTTGTGTGCAGATGTCACAAACTGGGGTCCAGAGATCTTTCTACTCTGCTACATCTGTAAACTATGCCTTGGTAATTAGTACCTTCTAGATCATCAAATGCATTTTATTTTTTTAATTAATGTATATTTATTGTTGAGTGTAGAAAGTTCTCTCTGGGATTGTGGTTGCCCGACATCAAGTTGAGCCATTGGGGTGAGGGGCATGCGGCTTTCATCGGCTGTTGGGAGTGACAGGGCCCCTTATCCACAAAGCCGTGGGGTTGAGCTTGACTGGCCATACTCCAGGGCATGGAGCATTTTGTCTTAGAGTTCATTGGCTCTTTATTTTCTTGTTCCTCCAAATTTTAGACAGAGTTCTTGCAGTCCTACCAGCACACACTTATCTTTTCACACACACACACACACACACACACACACACACACACACACACACACTCACACTCACACTCACACTCACACTCACACTCACACTCACACTCACACTCGCTCACTCACTCACTCACTCACTCACTCACTCACTCACTCACTCACTACTCACTCACTCACTCACTCACTCACTCACTCACTCACTCACTCACTCACTCAATCACTCACTCACACACACACACACACACACACACACACACACACACACACACTCGCACGCACGCACGCACGCACGCACGCACACGCACACGCACACGCACACGCACGCACACGCACGCACGCACCCACCCACACACACGCACCCACACACACACGCACCCACACCCACACACACACGCACACACACACATGCACCCCCACACACACACACGCACCCCCCCCCCCCCCCCCAACACGCCCCCCCACCACACCACGCACCCCCCACACACACACGCACCCCCCACACACACACGCACCCCCACACACACACGCACCCCCACACACACACACGCACCCCCACACACACCCACACGCACCCACACCCACACCCACACACACACACACACACACACACACACACCCCACACACACACACACAAAAAAAAAAAACCCCAGCACACACTCCACATGTACACCCCTGGAAATGACCAGACCATTCTAAACATTCTGTGTAAGTTGATGTGAATTGAGGAATGGCACAGGAAAGGTATGGGCTCATTCCACCAGGATGCCATTGCAGAGGCTTGTAAGCTGAGCTGTAGATGTAGAAGCAGTTTACTATTCCCATCTGTTCATTTTTGTCCCATGGCACTGAATTTAACATCACAAGGAAGGAGGGAGGACCCAGGCATTGTGGACTCTCCATGTGTGGCTGTGAGGTGTATGTGCTTATTTTGAAAGGCTGAGAAAGTTTTGTTTACGTGCGTGATATTGCTTTAAAGCATGATTATCCCTGAGCAGGGCTATTAACGAATGTATCATAGGTCATCTATTCCCAACATGTGAATTTCATTCATTTATCTGTTCTTTAGGTTTGACTATAGTTTATGCTTGTTTACTTGTTTTGGATATTCCAAAAAAAGAACAGAGAGGCTTGGATATACAGTATAAGTTATTTGTATCCAAAGGTACAACCTGAAGGGGCCCACCGTCATATTAACCATGTGAGTTATGTGCTGTTGTTTCATGCAGCACAAGTTGATTCTCTTGGATGGGTGAAGCCACAAAAGTACAAGACAAACTCGCGTGGAAAGCACACGCTTCTGTTATAATGTATCCCAGAATTGATTGAGATTTTTTTCTCTCTCTTCTATTTTTAGTGCACGTTACTTTAGTATTTCTCCCTGTGTCCCCCAGATGTGAAGGGTTCAAAATTTGTGATATTAGATTAAGGCTGGTCTGCGTGATGCTAGTACAATTTTAAAGTTCATCTAAGACATACTTTACCGATAAAAATGACTTCACAGATGCTAGCCTTTGCATATTTTTAGCAGTGAAAGCCACAGAAAGATGGGCACAGCAACCACTCACTTGTGTCTAGGTGAAGGCAGAGTGAGATGAGGGTGGTGGCAGGATCTGCAGTTGACTTGGCAGGCTAACAGGACGTTATTCCAACCATGCTGGAGTGACTAAACAGCCAATAAAGATGTTCCTTTCAGTTTGAATTTATTTTCTCCGATGAATATCTTCCGCATATATTGACAGGAGCTGACATTGATGTTTACAAAGTTCAGTTAGCAAGGAATTTCATTCTTGACTTAAGAAAATATAGCTTTGCCAACAAAGGCTTTCTAGAGGTAAGCCTTGGATTTGAGTTTGCCTTTTTTGTTTTTCTCCATGCTGCAGCCACTGAGTGATAGGTACTCCTTCCCTCTGAATAGGTTGTTAATAATTCATCAGATTTGTTGCCAAAATGTGGAAAAAAAATTCTTGTTTGTTTTAACTTGCACTGTAGACACTGCAATTACATACTTTATACCAATTCAGGAAATCTTCCATGTAAGATTCTCCCCAAAATCTGTTCAATTGTTGCTTCTTGAAAGGCAGGAGGCTGTCTTTCATCCAAGAGGCAGTGCAGTATCACATCTCTTGGCACTATAACTAGTGTATGTCTCAAGATGTTCAGATGCACAAGAGACTAATTGTTGTTACATGTCCTGTTTTAGAGAGATTAAATCTGAATATGGGAGAACACAAGAAGGAAGGCAGGATAATCACTTGAGGTGTTACTCTGTTACTCTTGAGGTGACAATGATCAAGAGGTGGGAACCCACATCATCACAGATTTCGTGGGAGGATGTATGCCTGCGATTAATCTTTTTGCCTAATATTTAGCAGTAGAGTATCAAAAAGACTGACAGGAAGAGAGAGAGAGGAGAGAGAGAGAGAGAGAGAGAGAGAGATAGAGAGAGGAGGGGAGAGAGAGAGATAGAGAGAGAGCGCAATAGGGTTGAGTCATTTGTGAGATATTAGATTTAATTAAAGAACGAGAAAGTGAATATGTAAAAATGAGAGAGGAAAAAAAAAGTTGCCTTGGCACATCTTACAGAGAAAAAGCAACTCAATTCATGTTCTCAATCTGAACAGCAAGAAAAGTTTTCCTTGTCTCATTTCGTCACTGTTGTTATTATTATTATTATTTTTTTTTCTTTTTTTTTTGCCCCAATGATTAAGGATCAAAAGAAAAGATGTTCTCACTATGAGCAGATAAGTGGATCTGTTTGCTGTTTTTCATACCAGCACTGGAGTCCTTGACTTTATATACATAATTGCTGGGAGTCATTGTAAACATTATGTAATATATTTGGAAATTAAGGCTAGACTCTTATTATCCTCACTTTATTTTTGCTGTGTCAAGCACTTCTATTATGTTTGTTCGAAGTATTGTGTTATGTACACAAATTAGTATTTTGATATATATGAAACTATAACACAAATTGATAAGTCTTTGACGTAAAAGCAGCACCCCCCCCAATCCCTTGCCCGTTGTTGTCGTGGGGGCTTAGGAGCGGAGACTGGGACCCAATGATGGGGAACTCCCCAACCTTGGGACTCAGCCCTCGATCAACAAATTTTGCATGGTCTTTTTTTTCCCTTTCCCCACCTTTCGTTTCTGTCCCTTCACCAAACCCTTCTTTTCCCCTCCTAAGGTGTGAGAGCCGTGCTGAAAGGATGAAAAGGCTGACTTTGTGCCAGTCCTGAACGGCCTGGGGAGCCATGGGCACGGGTATTCCCCTGATTGTTATCTAGCCCTACCCCTCAAGGGGACCCTGGAGGGGTGGCCCGTTTTTATCCCCAACCCTAATCCAGGCTTACCATGGCCAGAATGAAAACTTATCTCCACTATTAGGGGCAATGAGGCTTGCCCTTTTATCAAATACCCCCAACGATGTAAACCCCCCGTTCCCTGACCCAGGCTTCCTTTGACCACGGCTCCGAACACTGCAACAACTACCCCCTCATCAATCCCTACTAGTACAGTAGCCAACAACCAATCCTTAAGGAACTTTTCCACTCTCCGCACGCTCAACTTCATCACCTCTACCCCCACAACCTCCAACATCAACCACCCCACCCTCCCTTATTAATACCTTACAGCCTTATTGCCCACCTCCCCATAACACTACCTCCCTCAACACTACTCCATCGTCACGCACCCGCCCTTCGACTACCCCTATCACTACAACAATATTGAATACCCTCTTCAGCGCAGCCAAATGGGACCGATTTTTCGTGATCCTCCCACAGCTCCCTACTCTGAAAACCCCCTTCTCTTCCAACAATTCTCCAAAAACAAGTAGGTAAAGTCTCTTTCCGTAGCCGACCCGACCGTCCCGTCTTGTCACAGAACATCCGAAAACCAAGCTATAGCATTAACAAAACAACAACATATTTTGGAAACCCCATCCTTGCAAAACCCCATCCAACCCTAAATACTTGCACCGGAACAGTTTCAATCCCCCCGCAAATTGCCCAATCTATGACAAAGATTGGTCAGATTGTGGAGAAGACCTACTTGCCTGTCTCACGGGACTATGATGCAACGTCAGTACAATGCTACTCCATTCCCCCCAGAGGTAATCGAAAGAAACCCACTAACATAGCCAAAATTACCTTCCGTAGACATGACCTTCCCTTTAACGACAAAATAGGAGGAGAATCCCTCCCTTTTTCGTCCATCCCAACCTCCTCCACGTCAGTCCCAAAAAAATGTTGGCGTCTAGGACACCCAGCCAAACATTGCCGTTCCACAGCCAGATGCCCACTATGTGCCCAACCTGGCCATACCCGATCTAACCTGCCCTGCACAATCACGCACATGTGCCAATGTGGCGGCCCCCATAATGTATTTTAAGGGGCTGTCCCACCTACAAATTTGAGTCTGAGGTAGCAACTCTCAGATTCAAACTTGGACTCACACTACGTGAACCAGACCAGAAGCACGTCGACGTGGTTTCTCTCTTACTCCTTACTCCAGTAATACTGCTCATTCTACCAATTCTCCTAACCCCCCCCCCCTACATCTAAACCCCCCTCTTCTACCTCCTACCTTCCCAGTCAAACTCTTTTGCCATCCTAAATCCAGACACCCAATCTCTACTACAGATATCTCAATCACCACCACAACCCCAACACCTTCCCCTCTCCCCCCTCGACAATAAACCCCTAAAAGACAGAACAAACGTTCCACCCCCCCTTCCCCTACCACACAATCACCTCCACCTTCCTTTACTCCTTTGCTTGAGAACCATTTCCCATCTTCCCCCCCTCACAAGAAATCCTATTCCCCCCAAAACTCCCAAACCAACTCAGAAGAAGAAACCATTGAAAATATTCAAGATTACCTAATGGGAAAACTGACACTCAACCTCCAAATCTTTCAACTCCTGCTCCTTCCACACTCCAAGTAACTGCTGATATCCATCCTCCTCCTAACGATATCCCCCCTACACCCTATCCTCCTACCCCCTCCCAACACAGCCCATCCCCCCGACCCCAACCCCGCCACATTATCCCCCCCACCATCCCCTCTATCCCTTCCACTCCCTCCTGGGTACACACGTTTAAACCCTTATGTCCCCAAGTATCCCCTTCCTCATCTCCTAATACCCTCCTAGTAGAAACCAACTCCCACACCTCTCCCATCTCAGACCTCTCAGCCTTTTCCCACCCCCTAGCTGCTTCCCCCCCCAAAATCAGTAAAGTATAACTATCCTTCATTGAATATTCGCGGTTTCCGCTCTCACAGGGCCTGACCTTCGTCATATCCTTTCCTCTTATAGTCCCCTCTATTGTATGCCCTTCAGAACTTTTCTAACACATCCTCCCAAAACCAATCCCCAATTTATCAATCAGAAAACACCTTATGTCACACCTCCCTTTCAAACCAATGTCCCTTGCACAGTTATCCGTATCTTCCTTGTTCCTTGTAATGTTCCCCTTTCAATCCCACACATCCTATTATCGTGCCCACGTTTTGAAACAACCCGTACCTCTGCTTTCCCCCATCTATCCTCCCTTCACCGACCTCCCAACCTATCAACATCCTTTCAGAATCCCACACTTATGCTTCAACAAACCCATTCTCTTTCCTCAAACGGGATAATATCCTTTATCTAATCTAACCCTTACCCACCCGAAACCCCAACCCTTCACTCACCAATTCCTTTGCCCCGCTTAGACAAATAATCACTAACTCAACCACCCTTCCCAAAAAATTAACAATAGTGCTACAATGACCATAGAAGTCTAGCACAATTCTCTTGCTTTTAACCAATAACCTTAACCTAAAAGCAGCAGGTTTTATGTTTTGTCATTATCCTCCCCCCACCATTGTTTGCCCATTGTTTCTAGGGGGGGCAGGGTTAGGAGACAGACAGAGGACCATGTAGGGATTTTCCCCTACCATAGGCCATAGCCCTCGATTCAACTAATGTTGCACAGCCTTTTCTTCTTCCCCTTTATTCCCCAGACCCTTCCCCATCCACTTCCTGTGAGAGCTGTGGTGAAAGGATGAAAGGCTGACTTTGTGCCAGTCGTGAAAGGCCTCAGGGAACCATGGGCACATTATTTATTGTTTATCCCTTACCGTCATAGGGACCCTGAGGGGTGGACCTTTAAACCCACTCATTTATTTTAGGCTTACCATGACCCGTAATGAAGATTTTGTACCCTTATTTTGGGGCATTGAAGCTTGCCCCCTTTATGAAACTAGCCTCACTGAATCTAACTCTTCTGGTTTACCAACCCCTGACTCTCCTTTGATCATGGTTCTGACCACTGCTGCTACTACTGCTCACTGGCAGACCTATTCCTGCCCACCCCCCCCTCCCTTATACATATACTGGAACTATTTCCATCTCCCTGGCTGATTTGCCCAGTCTGCGACAAAGATTGGTCAGCTGTGAAGGTGACCTACTTGCCTGCCCCGCAGACTGCAATACGGGATCAGTACAGTTCTACACTGTTCCCCCCCCCAGAAGCTGCTGTAAGTCCCACATTAGTATTGCTAAGATTACATTTTGAGATTTGACCTTCCCCATAAGGTCTATATAGGAGGAAAAAACTTGCCTGTTAGACCATCTCGAAACCCCCCCCCATCAGTGTCAGAAATGTTTATGGTTTGGCCACCCTGCAAAGCATTGTTGGTTCAACAGCCCACTGCCCTCTATGTGCCCAAACCTGGTCATGATCTTTCAAACTGCCCTGCACAATCATTGATATGTGCCGATTTGGGGGGCTCCCATAGTATATTTTTTAGGGGCTGTCCTGCCTACAGTTTGAGTCTGGGAGTTCCAGGTACAAGCTTGGCCTCACTCTATGACAGGCCAGACAGGAAGCATACGGATGAGTTTTTCCAGTCACCCCTATTCCAGTACCCTTCTCCACTCCACTCCTATCCCTTCTACCAAGTAAAATCTACATCTTCTTCTGTACCACGACCCCTACTCCTACCTTCCCGGTGTGCAGTTAAATCCTTTTCCATTCTAATCCAGATACTCAATATCTACAACTCCCCTTATCTCTCCCTACTCCTCACCTTGTCTATTGCACTAACAGTCGAAAATCCTCATATTCCCTCGATCCTTCTTCTCTCCCCTTTATCACCCATTGCTAGATCCACAGTGACTCTTCTACAGTGGAACATTCGAGGTTTTGTTCTCACAGACCTGATCTTCGTCACCTCATATCTTCCTTATAACCCATCCATTATCTGTCTCCAAGAAACCTTCCTAACACATCCTCTAATACCGATTCCAAATTATCAATTTGTATCATCCCCCGACTCACTCTATCTTTTCCATACTTGTCCATCAAAAACCACCCTTTCAAACCACTGTGCCTTGCACAGTTATACACATCTTTCTTCGCTGTTGGGTCATAATTGTTTCAATTTACTTTGATATAAAATCCCATTGATTTTAATTCCTTTGAATCTTTATTTTCTCAACTTCAGGCACCATTCCTCATAATCAGTGATTTCAACTGTCGCCATACTCTTTGGGGAGACTACCACTATTTCCCAAGGCAGTTCCCTGGAACACTTTATTTCTAACAATGACCTTATCCTATTCATTTCGGACAGGCCCACTCACTTTGATATTATATTAAAACCAGCTGGCAAAATACGCTCCACAATTATCTCTACACCCACTAGGTATGGCGAAAGAATCCATCAACTATCAGAGAAACATCCCCTCATCCTGCCCCAGTCCTCCATATCTGTAACACTCATTTTGAACCTTTAAAAGTTCTACTGAACTTGCTGCTTATTTCAGCCTGGTCAGTAGTGGCTCTCATCTTTCTTCCCACTTCTAATCCATTAAAAACAGCCAAGGAACACACTTCCATCTCCTGTTCTCTACAGAGCCCTACAATACCCCCTTCTCTACTGAACTCCTTTCTGCCTTTAACTTTTCAGCAACATTTGGACAACTGGAAGCTTTCCTCTTCACTGGCTTGAAACACTTATCCTACCTTTCCTTAAACCTAAAAAATCCGGCACCCTCCTCAAGACTAACGTCCATTGCTCTAACTGTCTGTGCAAATTGTAGAAAGAATGGTGTGGTATCTTGAAGCCAACTGCCTTCTATCTTCTCAAATTGGATTCCGCCATGCTCGAAGCACAGCTGGAAAAGGCATATGACACTACATGGTCAAACCACATTCTGAAACGGCTATCATCACATGACATGCGAGGGAACATGGTGTATTCATTAAATCATTTCTTTCCAATCATATCTTCCGAGTCAAATTTGCCTCTTCAGTTTATTCTTTTCCGCTATATGAAGCGGGTGTACTTAGCACCACATGACTCCTTCTAGCCGTAAACAGCTTAATATCGGTACTATCACCAGGTATCGATCCTCCATCTTTACATCCGGCCCATTTATGTTACTCTCCGTCGATAAATCCAGTCTGCAATATCTTCAATCTCTTCCTGGGCCACTGACCATGGCTTCTGCTTTTCCACCTCCAAATCCTTCTCCATCCTTTTTTCATGATCACGTATAGGTCTTCAGCCTCCACTCTCTTTGTGATTCCCCTCTCCACTTCCGTTCCTCAGGCAAATTCCTTGGTCATTTTTGACTCTGCATCAAAGAGAAAACCCGCCGCCACCTCCGACTCTTACAGACTCTCTCTCGTATATTCTGGGATTCAGACCGCACCCCCCCCCCAATTCCTTGTCCGTTGTTGTCTTGGGGGGGGGGGGTGCTTAGGA
>NW_023647839.1:27500-34312 GCF_015228065.2 Penaeus monodon
TCGAAGGAGGGAACGTTGGCAGCTTTTCTTAGGGCGATTTATTAAAATTAGACATTTCTGGTAAAGTGACACACGTCACGCACGCATGCACGCACACGCGCGCACGCGCGCGCGCGCACACACACATACACAAAGGCCATAGGACTCGTCCTCTAGTAAAATTACTACCCGCACAAAGGCTGATAAAATATCTTTCCGGGAGTGCCTGTGGCAATGCGTAACCGGACCCTGTCCCTCCTCCACCCAAGTGGCAAATCCTTTTCTGGGCCCAAGGAGCGCGCCGCAGACCCGCCTTGAAGAGAGCGAGGGGCCAGAGGATTTCCCAGCGCCTGCATGTGTCGATTACTGTTGTGATGTGCAGTGCCACTTTCTTTTTCTTCATATGCCGCACGGATGCAAAAGAAAATCGAAAAATTTCACCAATTACGCTAGAAGTGTACCTTTTAACCAAGTAAAGTGAATGCTCACTTCTAAGTAACAGCCCACTTCAAAATTTCCGGGACTCGTGTCCCTTATTCCGGCATGGCCGGCACTGCACGGCCACCGCCGTCCCGCCCAGCGCCACCGCAGTCATGGCCAGCCAGACAGACACACGTACACCGCGAATCTTATTCCCGCAAGGGTCCACTTTTCCAGCTAAGTCTTCTGTTGCGCCAGACGCATTTACTTCGCTAAAACACCTTTATCACTAATGCCCACATTCCTGGCCCCGTCTTACATCGCGCATTACATTAAGGTACCTTTTAAACAGTCCTCCGAGAATACATCACGCCACCGTTCTTTCTATCTCTGTGTAAACATAACGTTGAACTGGCGGGCATGCCTCGAACTCCTTAGGTTACCAACCACTTGCCGTAAAGTCCTTGATTTATGATATAGTAAACATCATGCGTATTGTGTGCTTGTTTGTGTCCACGCACAGAATGCCACACAAAAAATTATTGGGTAAAGAGGCGCATAGAGGAATAAAGAATTCGATACATATTGATAAAATAAAATGCCATAGAAATGAATAAATAGATATATAAGTAGAATGGCACGAACGGAGTGTTATTAACCCCACTTCATCTAATTTTGACCTTAATTTCTTTGTTCTTATTGGGCAGGGGGCCATTTTGATTTAAAAACTGATGTGATTCGAGTTAACAGGTACTTTAAACAGTTGAGTAAATGGTTAGATACTCTAACATTTACCCCACTGTTAACAAGACTATATGCTAAGGTATTGACGGACTGTGACGGAATTCTATGAAGGGTTATTTACAGCTCAACGGCGATGCTAGGAACCTTGGCACTAATCCAGATTTTTAAAAATCCCCCCATCTGCTCATCCAGCCTAGTCCAGCAACAAAAGTTTGCCAATTTGTCGCAGCTCAAGGCCGGTTTCACATATTTTGGGCCGCGTTATGTATATCAAATTTATCAATGTCTGGAGAGCAAAATTAAACAAAAAGTTACGGAAAGATTATGATAAAACTTTATGCCCTCAGGTAAATTGCCTTTGAGTCAAGAACCATTTGATTACATCTTGGTGGTGATCTAGAGAAGGGATTTGCGTAGCACCATTTTGATGCGGGCTGGATGAACGCGCCCTAAAAAATCATGCTAGTCTTTAGCTTTTGTGCAATCCCATGAACATAGCAGGTTTACACAATTGATAAATTTCGTGCGAAAAAACTGAGATATCAATACTTTTTACACCTAATCTTCCCGGTATCTACTCATCTACTAACAACACTGCCAGTTTTAATGAATGCTCCCTGGCCGTTAGCATCCCGAGCATAGCTCTCACAACTTTCTGTACGACACTGCACAGGAACCAAGAGTTAACCGGGACCAAAAAAATAGGTCTGTTTTTGGGGGGAGCAACAATGGATGACAAAGTATATAGATTGTTATTGACAAAATACATGAGAGATTGGTGACTGAAAGATTTTGTATGGATATATAGGTATCAGTTTACTGTAATTGCACGGAATCTGTAAGCTGAGAATTCAAGGTTCATATACATGTAATCTTATCTTAACAGTTTGTATAATCACTTTGACGTATGCTATAAGTTTTGGTTCAAGTAACAAATTATGTATTATTATAGTTAATTATGTTCGTGTACAAAGTGAAATGTTAACTGCCATCTGAGCTTCATTCTGACAAAGTTAGCTTAGAACCATCATCCAAAAAATTAATTGGTTTGTTGGTTTCTGAAGTTTACCCTGAGTAGTTTGTGAAAAACAAAATGACTGAAATGATCGATTTTTGTTTATAGCCAATTTTATGCCTAAACTTGAAAGGACCCAAATGTCAGCGATCTCTCATGAATGAGTGACAAACGAGCTTCATAAATAAACACCCGAAGAGCAGGTGATGGGGTAGAGTAAATAAATAACAAGATAGATGGGCCGATAATCAACTCCCCCATTTTTGTTTCAGGCGCCGTCGGCCATCAGCACCCGCGCCGTTTAGTTGCTCGTTCAAACCGGCCGTTCTTTCCTCGTTCTCACGCGTGACGACCTCGGGCCCCAGAGCATGGCTGTACGCACGGCGTGTGTCTCCGTACCTGGCCAACAGTCGGCGCACCTGCCCTACGGCCCTCCCCCTCCCCCCCCACCCCATCGCCCCCCACCACCACCTTCGCCAACGCCGCCGCCACGACCTCAGTTGCCTGAGACACGGCGGAGGGACGACTCGCGCGCGACTTGGCTCCTCACCCCTCGCTCGCCACCCAACATGTGAAGGACTCGCTTGCTCTTGGAGATCTTTGGCTCGTCCTCCGCCAGGTTTCCGTCGGGGCCTTCCGCCGGAGTGAGGCTTCTGACGCGGTGTCCGGTTCTCGTCCTTCCCGATATTTTGTCAAAATCCTGGAAAAGGAAAAGGGGAGCAGAGCGCCGGACTGGCAGTTGGTCAGAAACCCCCCTTGCGCCGTATTCGCACGTGCCAAAGGGAGGGAAGGGAGTGAGGAAAAGGGATAAGGACGGACCTTTCCATGTGCCAAAATACACACCTTAACCCACATTCGAGGGCCGATTGCGAGACACGCGACAGGTGTTTGCAGCAACGTGTCCCCCATTAGGGCAGGGAGGTGTGAACTCGCAGGCGCGGTCGACTGTCTCCGTCTGCCCCCCGTGTGAAGAGAACCCCCTCTGGGGCTGTGAGCGATGTGACGTGCTCGAGCGCCCCGCCGACCCGCCTTCACCATGGAAATCCCGCACTTCGACACGCTTTTTCCCAAACCTGCTCTCGCGGGCGAAAAAGGGAGAACAGGAAGGCAGCGAGCCATACCAAGAAGGGGAAGAGGGGCGGGGCCGAGGAAGAACGCGAAAAAAGGAAAAAAGGCGAGGAAGAAAGTCATGGGAAAACCCTCTGGTAAGCGGCCAAGGGACCCTTTGGCACGGGCCGGTAGGAGCGCTTTTTGGCTTTATGCTTTTATGCACTCGTAAAAAAAACAGGGAAAGGTTCACGGGATTTGGTTTTTGTTGAACGCTTTTTGTGTATTAAAGTTTTGGGTAATGTTTCTACAAATATCCTTCACGGCTTTTTTGCGAAATTATGTTTAATCCCCAAACCCTTAAATTTAAAACGTTTTCTCTCACTGGTTCATCCTATCCAAATTCCCAAAAATACACACCTTTTCTCAGGCGCCGTTTTTATATGCCGGTTCTTGTCAAGCTAAGACTGGGTTATATTTTCTGGATAGGTCTTGTCTTTTTCACCCATTTCGTCGTCTTTAAACGGCGTCCGTCCTCACTCGCGACGAGCCCTTTGACGTTACCTCGCGGGCTCCGTCACGCGGCGGCGGGGGGGCGGCGGGGGCGGGGGCCCAGGGGAGGGGCGCGCCCTGCAAAACGCGTGGTGGTCAAAAATTCGGGTGATTTCCATAGATTTTTTGACGAAGTTCCTCATTGGTTGTCAAAAAGAAATTTCTCCCCCTTCTCTTTAAATCTCTCTTTCTTCCTTCCCCTTTTCCCCTTCTCACACCCTCTGTTTGTCTGCCTGTCTGTCTGCTCTTGTCTCGTCTTCATACCTATATTCATATCTATCTATTCTTCTCTCTTCACTCTCTCCCTATTTTTCGTTCTTTCTGTCTCCCCTCTCCCCCCCCTTTCTTCATCTCTCTCTCTCTCTCTCTTTCCCCTCTCTTCTCTCCCCTTTTTCCCTCTCTCCCCTCCTCTCTTCTCCTTTCCCCCCTCTCTCTCTTCCCCTCTCTCTCTCAAAAATTCGCTCACCCTCCCCCTCTGTGATCTGTTATTTCTTTATTACCATCTCAACACTATACATAATAAGCAATATAATATATATTATATACTAATATCTTATCTATATCATATATATATATATATTATTATATATATATTATATGTTTATATTTTTATTATATATATTTTTTCTATATAATTGTATTATATTTTATAAATATGTTTAATTATGTAAAATATTTTATTATTTTATAAATATTATATAATATATATAATATATATATATATATATTATATATATATTATATTATTAAATATTTGGCCGGGGCCGATGGTTGGAGCATCGGACTCAAAACTGTCAGAAAGGGATTGAGTTCGAGGGTTCGAGCACGGCCCCGGGATTATTTCCCTTGGGGAAGAAACTTCACCCGATTTCTACCTAGAAAAAAATATATCGCCTTTAGAAGTCAAAAAAATGGTGTAAAGTCACCGCCCTGGTACAAAACCCCGGTTTTTGGAGGGGATCCGATAGGGAAGGGGGGGCACTGCCCAAAAATAACCTCTCTGATAATTGAGACAGGCCCATTTGAGTGGGATAAGGTGTTTAAAAAAAAAAAAATAAAAAATATAAAACCCCACACAAACACACACACACCCACACACCCAAACACAAAAAAAAACACCCAAAACACACACACACCCACACCACCACAAACAAAACACACACCAAAAACCACAACATATATAATTTTAAAAAATTTATAAAATATATTATATATTATATTAATATAATAAAAAATCAAGTTTTTTCATGGTGAGTTTTATACTAATATTATAATACATTTATACCCTCTATCTATTATAATATAGTGTTTGTGGGTGTGTGTTGGGGGTTGTGTTGGGTTTGTAGGTGTGTGTGTTTTGTGTGTGTTTGGTGTGTGTGTTGTGTGTGGTGGTGTGTGCGGTGTGTGGTGTTTGTGTTGCGCGCGCGCGCGTGTGTGTGTGTGTGTTTTGTTGTGGGTGTGTGTGTTGTTTTGTTGTGGTGTGTTTTTGGTGGTTGTGTGCGTGCGTGCGTGCGTCGTGTTGTGTTTGTGAATGAATGATAAGTAAATGTAATATTACATATATATACATACATTTTATATATATTATATTTATATATATTATATATATATAATAATAAAAATGATAGATAAAAGATAGAGAAAAGAGACCGTGTGTGTGTGGGGTTGTTGTGTGGTGTGTGTGTGGTGTGTGTGTGTTGTGTGTGGTGTGTGTTGTGTGTGTGGTGGTGTTGTGTGTGGCCCCCCTTTTTTCTCCTCTTTCTCTCTTCTCTCTCCTCTTCTCTCTCTCTCTCTCCTCTCTCTCTCTCTCCCCTCTCTCTCTCTCTCTCTTTTTCTCTCTCTTCTCTCTCTCCCTCTCTCGCCCTTAAGGATATCTGTTGAGAAAATACTAGCTATTACTATTTTTTAATTATTGCTGACTCATAATAAAGTTCAGATTCAGAAAATTTAAAAATGACAGAACTTTGCTGCGGGGGCAGCACCTGGCAACGTCAACAAAGACGACCACATTACCCCACGCATAACGCATAAGTAAACTAAAATGTAAGAAAAATACTCGAATGCTTATACTTACAATCATTCAGGTCATTATGGAAAGTGGCTCTAACCTCTCCCAAAGATAGAAAACACAACAGGTGTCTCCCAAAAGCACAGGTCAGCTCGGTAAATGTCAAAAGATCACAACCGAAATAGCGGGAAAGACACGCGCTGGACCCACGATCTGGAATCAACTGCCACTTGGTCAGAAACATTCATGTATTGCAAGCAAGCGATACACGTACACACCACACACACACACACACACACACACCACACACACACACACCACACACACAACACACACACACACCACACACACACACACACAAATATATATATTTTATTAATATTAATATATATATAATAATATATATAATATATATATATATTTTTGCATATATGCATTTCATATACATACGTGTGTGGTGTGTGGTGTTGTGTGGTGTGTGTGGTGTGTGTGTGTGTGTGTGTGTTGTTGTGGTGTGTGTTTGTGTGTGTGGGTGTGTGGGTGGTTTTGTCGTTGTGGTGTGCGCGTGTGTGTGCGCGTGTGTGTGCGTGGTTGGTGGGGTGCGCGTGTGTGTGCGTGTGTGTTGCGTTGTGTGCGTGTGTGTTTATGTGTGCGTGCGTGTGTGTGCGCGTGTGTGTGTTTTGTTACTATCTCACAGAGCCCCTCCCCTCTTTGTATCTCTTTATAATTTTTGTACATCTATTGATGTATTGTGTACAGTGTCATGATTTATTTTGGTGCAACAGAGTAGGTCAATAAAACATTATCACAGCAAACGTCCTTCCACGTATCGCAGTGTCTTATTTAAAGCTCTCTGGCGCTGAGTCGTTCTCACGAGGTGGCCGGTCGCGGACGCGCCCCTGGGGTCCCTGTCCCGCTCAGGCCCCTTTTGCGAGTGGCGGAGGCCCTGTCACGCCTCTCCTTTTTTAAACCCAGGGATTTGGCCCTAAAAGGAAAGAAGGACATTTTGTGCGTTAGATTCTTTGAACGGGCCCGACGTTTGTGACG